>NC_036845.1:14560236-14563622 GCF_002910315.2 Salvelinus sp. IW2-2015
CTTAACAAATTCCTCACACCTCTTTGAAGAAATAAACTCCTCTCCTTCGACTAGTTTTGACTCAGTGCTTCCTCAGTGTCTTCCCCAGCTGTTTACGTTTACTAATTATAGTTGTTGATATTGAATGACCCACACTGACGCACCAAAGCACCATGCATTGCCAGAGAAGTCCCAGATCAAGTGAGAAAAAATCCCCCTAATTCAGTCATCACTGTTGGCCAGTATGAAGACGGACTGTGGGTTGTAATGTTTATATCTGTCCCCCTACACTTGTTAGCTCCTTTAGGCCTATACGGCTTTTATACATACTGTCTCAACGTCACTAGTAACTGCTTTAACTTCAACTTCAGCATCATTTGAATATATGTATTTATACAATGTATACATTGTATATATATGGTATTTTACAAAGCATGAGCTTTGACATCCTCTAAACACGTTTYACAGACATATAACTACTTTTCCCACATGTACAATGTCCCCCAGTGTAGTTATTGAGGTAACACACATCTCTCAATTCAAGATGAAAGAACACCAAGCATTTACAGGAACATTCTCACATGTCACTCATGTTCACTCACGTCAGTCTTGTTGTTCAGCAATCAACACATCATTTCCCTTTCTCCTCGATAAATAAACCCTATTAAAAGATTGCCTCCTGGTATTAAAATGCCTAACACTGAGTGACACTGCCATAGTTGTGGTAAGTCGTGTAAATAACTGTTCTGCTGAGGGCCTGCTGATCAAACACTGCACCAAGCACCATTTTCTTTCTTAATCGACTGTATCATACAACCCCATCTGTTTACCTTAAACCAGATTGCCATTTTAGAGAGCTGATTACTACGTGCTAATTACACTACACAGAGGGTTGGAGTCAGAACACACAGCAGGCAAACACAGTACGCACACAGGCTGGAATACACACACAGACTCGTACATGCAAACACACAGGCTTGAACACACACAAACCCTGGTTTTCACACAGAGGCTGGTACATACACACACACACTGCTCCAGCGGTTTACATGTGGCCTCCATTTTGCGGTGGCGTGTGATAATCAATATGATCAGAATTCTGACTAACAAATGCTCCAGCAGCGCTGGTAGAGTAAACAGGAAGTACATCTAGATCACATCAGTGTAGCATTCTACTGTAAACACTTTGTTCAAAGTTCGTATTTGTGGCATCCCGTGCTGAAGGGAGATGCCGGCTGACACTCTTGGCGCTCTCCACAAGAAAGAGCTGTTGGAGAAATAGAGCTGTGAGTTTATGGGTTTGGCCATTTACGAGTTTCGCCAGAGCATCTGGTGGCTTTAATCACATGGGGGGAAATTAGTCAGAAATGTAGGAAAGGTGAGGAGGAGGCAAAATTTGGGTCAACTGGAGAGGGAGTCTCATAGGCCACCCTCTCTGTGTACTGAAAGGCTGTGTTGATACTTTACTTCACAAATATGACTCATTTTCAATAGACATTTATGCTTATTTATGCAGGGTTGGGGTCAATTCCATTTCTAATTCAGCCAATTCACCTCTTGAATTGAAAGTCAATGTACACATAGAAAACAGGCAATATTCAATTCATGAAATGGAATTGACCCCAACCCTTTGTGCCCATGTAAAGTTGTTCCTCGTCTGCACACGCGTTCGCTGCAGCTATCAAAGGTCACAGTTCACGGTCATTTTAACAGTGAACATCAGGTTCACTTAAAGGAGAGGGGAGGAAGCTGGCYTTTCTAGCAGTGACTGAAACTGATCCCTCTCCCTTCTAAAAGGTGCACACCAGACACATGCAAGTGGAATCACCACAGTGAAATTGATCTCGGCGTGAACTGAATGAGTGAAGTGTATCATAGCCCTTTGCTATGTCCATGTGTGCGTGCACGTGAAAGACCTGCATGCAAGTGTGTGTGTGTCTTAGCATGTGTGCACACGTGCATGTGTAGACGCATGTGTGTGTACGTGCGAATGTGTATGTGTGTGTGTGTGTGTGTGTGCGCATGTGTGAGTGGCGACTGACATCTAACCCGTGGGCTAATGTAATCTGATGGCAAAGAGGGGCGTGAGACGATAACTTCTACCCCTCAAATTAGTAGCARWTTTAACYAGCCTGCCCACACACTGTTAACAAAGTMCTCACGACGGCAGYCCTAATAATTAACTGTGGAGCTCCCCAGATGAGCTCCAGGAGAGWAAGGAGCCCCATATATCATCCAACTATAGAGTAAGTCCTCCCCCCACCCCTCAGAATGGAAACAATATCAAAAAGGCCTGTAGTGACATAAAACAAAACCATTAGCTTTGACGTCGAGGGAGGAGAAGTTAGGAGAAGTTAGCTCATTTGGGGTTTAAAAAAGGAAAGCGTCTGGACTGATCCCGTTCTTTATGGCCTGCCTGTCTGTGTAAGTCCCCAGATTTATTTCGGTGTCTGCACAGCAGGGCATAAATCATCTCTGGTCCCTCTGCCTCTCTTTCTGTCCTTCTTTTTCTCTCTCCCTCTTTCACTCTCTCCCTCTGTCTCCCTCTGTCTCTCTTCCTTCTCTCTCTCTCTTTCCCTCTCCCTCTCGCTCCCTCTCTGATGTCAGAGCGTGGGATGTGGCCGTCAGCATCTGCAGCAGGAAAGGGTCCTTTTTTCTCTCCTCCGGAAGAGTTAGGCCTTGAGACATTACCACATTGTATTTTGCGGTGCAGTTTGGGGGAACACTCCTGGCGCTGGSCAGGTCTGTGTGCCTCTGGGGCCTCTTTCCCTCTCTCTCCCTTTAATTAGATTATAACCGGGTCCCCATTTTGCCATTCTGCTGCCTGGGCTCCATGTTCCAATCTGCCAACCCGCTACAGTACCTTTGCCGGCCGCGGCACCGTAATATCTGGTCTTAAGGGTAGGAAATGACTTAAATATCGGTTAGACAGGATTCTGTTACACCCAATGGTGTGCTGACAAAARAGCCAGGGTAATGGAGATGTTAAAAGTGCGAGAGCAATTGAGATTTACGGCCCAGGTTCTATGAAAAGTGCACACCCGACCAGAAGCACCACAGGCTGCACTGCTGTGGCCGGGAAGACATTTGGGCCGCAGCTGAGAGAACCATCACCACCCGGGTCAACTCCAAAACAGCCAATTAGAAGCGCAGGGACTGTTGCAGATCAATAAATTTCACCCGAGCATGGCGCTGCTACTCAGAGGCCCAGACTTCATTTGTAAGGAATAAGGGAAAGAYGAGGAATGAGGCTGTCGGTCTGGACGCGTACTGAAGTCTCTGAAGTACAGCGACTGGAACTCTCGTCTTGCYCCAAGTTATGGAATTATCTGAAGTTGTCTACCCAGCAAGAAAAACAACATGGTGGCATTATGGTATGATACATTGTATATAACAGGGGCCAAACT
>NC_036845.1:14569649-14671411 GCF_002910315.2 Salvelinus sp. IW2-2015
AATGCGCCGTCAGAGTGATGGAGCTCCTGCGGAAAGAAAACTCACAGGTAAAACCAGTGCCAGGTCCACAGCTGCTTCCAACTAACAGCTCTCCCTTTCTCTCTCTCTCCGTCCCTGCTCTCTCTTTCTGTTCTCTCTCTCCCTACCCCCACAACACACACACAAATCATTGCGCAGATCACACAGATCAAAATGGATTCAGTAAAAAATGTAATTGTTTCTAAGTGATGACTTTACCAGACATCCAGTCCATTTAACCCCCTACTACCCCATATATATGACTAGCATTACAGCAAGACCATTTGTAACTGAGTGGTTTAGTCTGGAGTCCATGACCACACAGCACACTTGAGTGAAATAAACTGTAGAGCTCCATCCTAATCCCAGTCTAACTCCTAGACTCTTCCCTTGTTTGGTTTTCAGCTGTTTAGTTTACATAAGAGGGACATCCCCATTTGTAAAGTTCATCACACATCCCCCTCCACACACGACTGACTCACACTCTCCACCTACGACAGAGCACTTCTACCCTTCCAAATACAAATAATCAGCCATGATGAGCGATAGGGCCGGCCTGCGGAGGTAATCATAATGGCGGATAATCACCGAGCCCAATTTAGACCACTTCGTTCTACTAAACCAAGCCCACCCTAGGATCTTGGCATGGGGCTGCTATGTCGGCTGGATTTGGACCTCGTTCCTGCTGATGGAGWCTTTTGGATGTGTTTGGATCAGGTTTGTTTCCCAAACCTCTCCTCYAGTACACCAAGCTAGTTCCACATGTTTGATGTAATCCAGCAATWGCACACCTGATTCAGCTAATGATGGGCTTGATGATTAGTTGACTATTTGAATCAGMTGTGCTATTACTGGAATAAATCAAATAAGTGGAACTGCCTCTGGGTACTCAAGGAGATGTCTGGGAAACACTGGTTTAGGCTGTAACTGGGGCCCAGAATCTTTCCTTGTCAGTTCACACCTGGCTTTACACACATGGCCATGTGAATTGAACACCATGGGGGATGGGACATGCAGGCCATGTACAGAAGGTTGGTGGCACCTGAATTGGGGAGGACGGGCTCGCGGTAATGGCTGGAGCGGAGTAGGTGTAATGGTATCAAATACATCAAACAAATGGTCTCCATGTGTTTGATGCTATTCCATTCACTCCATTCCAGACATTATTATGAGCCGTCCTCCCTTCAGCAGCCTCCACTGAGGCCAGGCTATAACTAGGGACAAGAATCTTTCCTGGTCATGTCATGTGGTCAGGTGAAACTCCTGGACCTACCCAAGGCCATGTGTGTTGAGCACAGTGGGGAATGGGACAGGCCAGGAATGGGGCTGATGTCAGACAGTWCTTCAACACCGTCTGCCTGAGTCTCCGTTTCCTCCAGTTTCATAGGAATCCATCAGAGAGCTGATACCCTGCTGATTCTCATCTATAAAGCTCACTGCATGTGTGGACCAGTGACAGCTCTGCGAGAGAGAATGTGGAACGAATTTATGTGGTGAAAAGCAGAGACCATATAGGACATAAGGGAGAGAGTGAGGATGGATGGAGTGTGGGATGGAGGGGCGTGGGATGAAAGGAGTGGAGGGATGGGGGAGTGAGGGAAGGAGGGAGTGAGGGATGGGGGAATGAGGGATGGGGGGAGTGAGGGAAGGAGGGAGTGAGGAGATGAGGGAGTGTGGGATGGGGGAGTGAGGGAAGGAGGGAGTGAGAGATGGGGGAGTGAGGGAAGGAGAGGTGAGGATGTAGGAGTGAAGGAAGGAGGGAATGAAGGGAAGGGAGAAGAGTGAGGGAATGGAGGGGGGGAGTGTGGGATGGAGGGAGTGAGGGATGGAGGGAGTGTGGGATGGAGGGAGTGTGGGATGGAGGGAAAGAAAAGACAATGTTTTAAAAGGGACAGAAAAATCACTGAAGAAAAATATTATTCAACATTTATTTAGAGAGCAACAGAGAGAGGGGTGAGACAAAGGAGTGTTACCAACAGAATTTGGAGAAGTGAGAAGTGGAAAGGAGCGTTTTGAGGAGGTATTGGAGGAAGGTGCAATATTTGTAGAGGGCTGAGAGAGCATGGCGAGCACACAGGATGTGTGTGTAGCTGTAAAACACATGGCTGTTTGAGTAAAAGGTAATGGTCCATAGGGTGTGAATGTCTAAATTCCAGATGTAGTGTGTGAGCGTCTCCCTCACTCACACGGCGAGATTCTCTGTATCTCTTCTTACATCTCTGTTCAATATATTCTCTCTAGGTGCAAATGAGCATAAGACAAAACTGGAGCATTTTACTGTAAGTTGTGTTACTCTGTCTGCTCTTTGTGTTAACCATTTACATCATCAGTACTCAGTTTATTGTCCTTCCCCACACTCATTTCACTTTCATCTCACCTCAATCATTTTCTCCTTTATCTGGTTGATTTTGATGAATGTGTTGTATACTGGAAAATGTAACCCTCCATGTCAGTCTTGTATACCCCAATATAGTTGATCCCATAACTGTGGTCATTGTGTGTATAAAACCGACCCTGAGACAACCATGCACTGGTGCTGAATGAAGACAGATACTGTTTGCATTGGTTGGCCCAAGCGCTGGTGATTGCTCTAATTATAACCAGTTCGGATAAACTACCTCAATCTCCTCGATTATAATTCACACACTTCACTCCACTAGATGGKAGTACTGACGTATGCAAAAATGCTGAACCTGCTGAATTTTTGGTGTATTCTTGACCGTGCTCCCGATGGTTAAATTGGTCCGCTAATACAGAACTAGTATATTTTCTTAATATATATTTTTAAATTCAGATTTTTCAGCACCRCTACTTCCCGTAGCTATGCTTTGTGCCTCTCATAATAGCTTTAGTGAGGATCTAGAATTGGAATGACATCATAAGAGGCACTCAGCAYAACTGACCTGTGTTCAGCTCACTAAATACCTCACCTCCTGACTGTCAATAACACTGTTGTACTTAGCACCATATCTCTTACACACCCTGACCTGGGTTCAGCTCGCTAAATACATCCCCTCCTGACTGTAAATAACACTGTTGTACTTGGCACCATATCTCCTCCACGCCCTGAACTGTGCATCCCGTCTGTATACGGTATCCTCTTCGCTTTGACTGCTCTTTTGACCCTTGATATATTTGTTTTTCAGTATCCAGGAAGAACGGGTTTCTTGTGGTCTGTGGGTGTATTCTCTGCTGCTTTGTGTTCTAAGGGACCCTTTGGCCCAGAGTTCCTAAACTTAGTGATCCAAGTAGTGATCCAAGTTTAGAGTAAACCCTAACACGCACACACGCAAACTCACACGCACACACTCTTTCTCACACGCACACACGCGCGAGCACACGCCTCGGGGCCTCCTCCTTGAAAGACATCTATTGCAGGATAAATCAATGTCAAAGTTTGCATAGCTGGCCATAATGGATGTTAAATTTMACTCTACGGGTTGGTTATGCAGGCMTCTTCTAACCTAACCTATCTAARCTTTCTARTACATATAATAATACCATTAAATTATATCTTTACATTAAAAACCAAAGTCTATCAGAATTCCAGTCATTCCAATAAATGTTATACCCCTGATCTTCAAGAATAGGACTTGGAAATATGGAAGTATAGATTAGCCTAATTGTTTTACCTGAGCTTGACCCCAAAACTAAGGACTTATTAGCCAGCCTTACTCTGTTGTTTATGATTTTGTTGTCATGGAGGACTGATTGGGCTCATTGAGTCGAGTTGAAAAATAAATGCTGCACTCATTGAATGGCATGCTTTGCCAAGTGTGTAAAGCTTTCATTAAGGCAAAGGGTGGCTACCTTGAAGAATCTAAAATATAACACTGTTTAACACTTTTTTGGTTACTACATGATTCCTTATGTGTTATTTCATAGTTTTGATGTCTTCAATATTATTCTACAATGTAGAAAACAGTCAAAATAAAAACCCTTGAATGAGTAGCTGTGTCCAAACTTTTGCTGGTACTGTATATATACTTATATGTCCAAAAGTAGATGTAGCAACTACATATTGCCCCTTTAAGTCTATCAAAAGTGTACAGGTATGAACATGTGTCCATTAGGCCTATGGATTTRATTAGGCCTAATCCGTTACTCAACAACCCTGGCCATGAGGCTGGAACCATGAGGCTAAAGGAGGGAGAGGGTAAGCCAAGGTGTCTAGATCAGAAACACTGGTTACCAAATAACTTTTTTTTTAACAAACAAAAGAGATAAAGATCAGTGYTCACACTTCTTTTACAAAATAAAAATATGTTTATTGCCTGTACAACTGTTTTACGCTAAATTCATTGTGACTCCTCATATCATGGTGTGCTACAGCAGTGTTTTCCAACCCTGATCCTCCAGTACCCCCAATTAGTACACAACTTGTTATTTTATTTTTAATCCCCTTTTTCTCCCCACTGTTGTGATTACGAGCTTGTCTCATCGCTGCAACTCCCCAATGGGCMCGGAAGAGGCGAATGTCGAGTCATGCGTCCCCCGAAACATGACCCGCCAAGACGCGCTTCTTAACAGCCGCTCGCTTAACCCGGAAGCCAGCTGCACCAATGTGTRGGATGAAACACCGTTCAACTGACGACCGAAGTCAAGCTGCAGGCGCCCGTCCCACTACAAGGAGGCACTAGAGCGCGATGAGAGCAGTACACATTTTTATTGTAACCCTGGACAAGCACACCTGATTCAACTTGTCAACTAATCATCAAGCCTCAATGAGTTGAATGGGGTGTGTTTGTCCAGGGCTACAATGAAAAAATGTGTTCTGTTGAGGGTATTCCAGGACCAGGGTTGGGAAATGCTGTGCRACAGCAAATACCACCATGGAAGTGAGCTCAATGAGAGTCCCTTGTGGAGAATGAACAAACTACAACTCTAAAGAGCTCATGCTGTACCATGATTATCCACCAGGTGTCCCTATATTGTCAGAGATGAACGATAATGTAAATCCGAGTACACTGATTCTGATCTGTGTCTAGTCCTCAGACAATCAACTGATGAACTGAGACGTGCAAATCACATGCAGAAAATGTTTGAACACCAAGACATGTCATCATATTATGATAAAACCTTCCCTCTGAAAACTGAAACAAGGTAAACAAATGTTTTAAGACATTCCCTCTCATGTTTGGAAGCATGCAGAGTTGAGTGATCCTGACTCTCCCTGAGGCAGCTTCCTTCAACAGTCGGAATTCCACTACATTTTGGAGGATGTAAAACGTTGGAAATCGGATCCTCCCTGGAAGTGTAAACGGCATATACAAAGAAACAACAAAACCAATCGCTCTCCACCTCGGTARGGTCTGCTGTGGAATGTTAAGGGCTAAAGAGTAAAAAGTCGTTGATGTTGAGACTTTCTTCCACTCCTGTGAGAAAAACATCAACCTGAGGGAATCCTTGTTCTCTCACTGTGATTCTCTCTCTTTCACAAACACACATGTTATCACAAGCACACTTACAACACACGCTTATCTTCACAAGCACACACCTACTGTAGCCTACACGTTTGCGCACTTGCACTCACACACGCACACAGGTGTGAGTGATGGCTGACTGAGAGGAGGGATAAACAAGGTTACACTACTAACCTGGGTTCTGTAAACCTTCGTACTATGCCTCACTTAAAGACTTACAGTAGGATGATAGACTATTGCCTTGGGCTCCCTCTTACTGTGTATGATTAGTCCATACAGCTCCAGGGAATTACTGTGAGGAAGCTGGAGCTTCAATAGGACTAAGCTGCTTCATTATGGGCTCAACTGATGTGTGGGGTCTCAGACAAAGCAATTACACTCGTTCCTTTCATGTTCTGTATATTTATCAGAAACACTGATGTAAGGTCTGTGCTACTGTATCCATTTGAATGGAATATATAACCGTAGGGATTGTGTCATTATAATGCCATAGGGAGATTCTCTACAAAACGGTCGATACAGTAATGAAACCAAAGGGAGAGTGAGATGTCCGAGGTGGTCTGTGAACCCTCAATGTTGTGGTCATAGTATAATCAAAACAAAGACAATTTATGTGATGGCTAAAATGAAAAGAAAAGTCATTTTAATGAAAGCAATCTTTTAATAACATTTAAACATTTTATACCTCCACTCAAACATGGCAGTACAAAATCACACATGTATACAGTAGTCAACTCCTCTCCTCCATTCAGCAGCACCTTTATCCAGTGATCTAGAGACCATCCCACATTTAAAAAACTATAGTATGCTATGGTATATATACTATAGTAATAAGTATAGTGTTTTTGCAGACTGTGTTTACTATAGTAATCTGTAGCATTTATAGCTAACTATAATATAAATACCATCGTAAAAAAAAGTGTAGTATATACTATAGTAATTAATGCAAGTGTTTTTGAAGATTGTAGTATTTACTGTTGTGTTTTTGCAGACTGTAGTATACTATAGTATTTACTGTAGTGTTTTTGCAGACATTACTGTAGTATTTACTGTAGTTTTATTATCTTTTACATAGAAGTGGAGGCTTTTTTCCTTCAGGAAACCTATTGGGGAAATACTAAAAGAGCAAATGTTCCATAACCTGTAGGTAGGTAGGACTGGGTTCTGAACGGATAGTTCAGAGCTTCTGATCTTTTCTATAACCTGTAGGGAACACAATTATGGGTGGCACAAATAGGGATATGGGGGAGGGTAATGGGCATGGTGTATGCCAATTAAATCCTGCAGTATTTACTATAGTTTAAAAAAAAAATGCTGACATTACTGTAGTATTTACTATAGTATTCTACTGCATACTACAGCACTCTATAGTAAGGACTACACATGATCGAGGGATACTACAGTGTGTAGTATATTATACTAGAGTTTACTACAGAATTATATAGTAAGTACTGTAGTATTCTATAGTAAACTGTAGTATTTCTTCATGTGAATGAAACACAGTACTGTTTGAAGTCTCAGACCATAGGACTATAGACAGTCTCACACACTTGCAAAGCGAACTGTCTTCATATACACCCGTCTCATGTTAAACTCTTCCCAATCCATCACACTGTTCCTTTTTCTASTGCAGTTCATGACATACAGAGTTTGAAGGCTTGGAGTGTTTCMCAAACACACACCTTGTGGCCAAGCCGTAGGTGGGTAGTGATAAAGGTGGTCCGAGGCGAGGCTGGACGAAGTGATCTGCTCTTCCGGGTTGGCTCACGCCTGGAGCAGCTGTCCTGTAAGSGCGGGGCTTCTGTCCCGGATCAGAGCACATGACATCTGGGCCACCTTCTCCACTGACCGCCCCCAAAGTGTAGCTTCCTGCAGCATCCACATACATTACAGAGAGACACTGTGAGGATCCTCAGTGCAAAGACACACAAAAAGAGATGGCGTTTGGATCGTCTGCATAATCTGATCCACAGACAGACATACTGTGCTGCTGCATATCCTGATCTATCAAACCAATCACAGTGGGGAGGATCTCCTTCYCACACGTTTGACTGTTCAAATACAATACACAGCCCTTTGAGCTTATTTAGAACAGACAAAAACAGTACAATCCACCAAGTATACCCATCGATATTCAGACACACACACACACACACACACACACAACCTGCTGGGATCACACCAGAAGCCTTGTGATTGACAGATACCGTGACTTACACAGAACGTCCCATGTCGAGTCCATTGTCTCTTAGGAGGATTCCTCCCTAGAAAAGCAGCCCTTCTCACATTCTCCGGTGTTGTAATGACTACCGCATGTCCATGAAATTGACCAAACACACATCTGAATTCTCCTAAATCAAATTTTGTTAAGAATTCCCATTTGCAGGGTGGGTGGGGAAATGATCGTTGCCCACATGTGATTCGATAGAGAGTTCAATCAACAGACGGAAGCAATTTGAAAAGGGAGAACTTCAAAATTAAACCTCTATGATTTTTTCGAAAGTGCGTTTCTGAATTACAGGTCCCGTTGCACTCGTAAGCCCAGGCGAGGGCATTCTTTACAGTTTACAGTGCATGATATTGGACAGATCTGCAGAAAACCACACGTTCAACTACAGACAGAATGTGTGTGTCTGATCTAACAGGCTAGGGTCCCACTGCTTTTAAAAGGCAGACTCTCTACTGTTGTGGTCATTTGCTTTCGTGATTCCTCTGTGCCTTGTGTGTTTTTTTCAGGCTGCCTGCGAATGCCTTTCGTAATCGTCTTTCACTCCCTTCTCCATTCCTGACATCAGTGAGTGACTCCCGGTTTGGGTTAGTAGTTGCTTGATGAGGCCTCAACGTTGGGATAAGTCTGGTTTCTGTCTTTCAGAGCCAGCAGTGTTTTAGAGAACTATGGTGCTGCCGCCCTGTTCCACCACTGATCTGAGATCTGAGGGGGATCTCTCGACATGTACTCTACTCTATTCAGCCTGGTCAATTTCACATTGGACCTCGCGGCTTTGAATATCATCCTAGTCACGAAGCATTGGAAACTGTGATGGAATGAGAATTCATTAAAGACTTACGTTCTCCGCGTTTGAATTTKTTTGAATGATTGTTAGAGCGACTACTCGTTTGTGAACCTATAGTGCTTAATCTAMTGCTACGGGGTCCATATTAGGACAGACTCAGAGTCACAAGGAATTAGTTTCTGCACTCATCTCCCAGTGGAATGACYTGTAATTGGATTGTTGTTTGATTGTGTAAAATTGTAATAGAAACATTTCTAATTCAGCCCCTCCTGGGTATTATTCAGATGAAACGTTATCAGTGACCAGACCTAAAAGACGTGTAGGGGTGCAGGGGAATGTACGTGGTGAGGTATGAGAGCGCTCAGAGCGGTGAGCGTGGAATCAGGCCTGACRGTGGTTAATGTGACTGAGCACTGGGATCCAGAACTCCTGGAGCAACTCCCTAATCAGAACCAGTGTTMGGGAGTCAGATGACAATCATTTTCCACACCAAAAGGGGATCCGAGGCTACAACTGCTGCTAGATGGATCAGCAATCATCTATTGATTAAAGCAACACAAAATSATAATGGAGTCAAAATATGGTAGCTTTGAGCAGGTTCCAGGAGTATTTCATTTCAGCTTTTCCTGTGTTCGRCTATTATGTTTTTCGATTTACATTTGGCCTTGGTTTTAAGAAARCAGAAAAGCGCAGGGAATGAAAAAAATGTCTTTCTTTAAGATATACCAAAGTCATTGTTATTTTATTTAAAGGGATACTTTGCGATTTTGMCAATTAAGCACTTTATCTACTTCCCCAGAGTCAGATTTAAATTTGTACCTTTATTTAACTAGGCAAGTCAGTTAAGAACAAATTCWAATTTACAATGACGGCKTAGGAACAGTGGGTTAACTGCCTTGTTCCGGGGCAGAACGACAGATMTTTGGTGGATGTACTCATGGACACCATTTTTATGTCTCTGCATTCAGTATGAAGGAAGTTGGAGACAATTTCGCGAGTGAATGCTAACTAGCGTTAGCGCAATGACTGGAGGTCTATGGTATCTACTAGCATGCTAGGAGTTTGCATCAAACTGCATGCAGATATAAAAATGGTATCCATGAGTTCATCTGACTCTGGGGAAGTAGATAAAGGGCTTCATTGCCAAAATCCTGAAGTATCCCTTTAATTACTTGTACTTGGCAATGCAGCCTGGTCTCATAGACTAGACGTAACATAGTAAACYTAATTTCGTTGGACTCAAATTAGTAAGATATGTTTGGTTTGGTATGGCTACATGCGACAGATGGTTACTTAAGGTAAAAACTAAAGTAGGGTGGTTGGTCTGGGAGGATGTGGTTGGTCTGGGAGGATGGGGGTGATATAACGCGAACGTCTAGCAACCCAAAGGTCGCGAGTTCAAATCTCATCACGGACAATTTTAGCTACTTAGCAACTAATTAGCATGTTAGCTAACCCTTCCCCTAATAATTTTAGCAAATTCTTCCCCTAACCTTAACCCTTTTAACCCTTCCCCTAACCCTTTAACCTAACTCCTAAACTTAACCCTAACCTATCTAAAGTTAGCCAGCTAGCTACAGTAGCCACCTAGTTAGAATTCATAACATATCATACATTTTGCAAATTCGTAACCTATTGTACGTTTAGCAAACTCGTAATGTATAATACGAATTGTAATTCGTAACATACCACACYAAATGGATGATGGACATCCACCAATTAATACATATGAAACATAACATACTAAATGGAGTGTCTTAGATTTACATACAGAATAATATGAAATGCTCTGAGACCAGGTTGGGCAATGAGGATGGGGGGTCAATACATCTGTGAGCAGTCAACAGAATATGGCAGCAAATGTACTCTTTCACCCCAACGTTGACTGGATATACCAAAATTACAGAAATACACGTTAGTTTGTCAGAGATTGGGAGCCAAAGCTTTGCGAGAAATCAAAGCATTCTAGGAAACCTGATTGCAACTCTTCCCCTTTATTTGCACCATAAGTAAATCACCAATACATTATTTTTTTTCCTCTCTCAAACTGTCTTCAATCTAATTCAGAAAAATAACTTATTGATAAAGGCCATGGCAATCAGTTCATCACACGGAATCGATTCCAGAATGTTCCATGTGTTTGAGACATTAGTGGACTATGAGGATGATAAATGTTAATTAGTCCATTATTTACCACCCAAGTGCATTGTCTAAGGGAAAGTCCYGGAAAGATTTAAGAGTATAGTGCCATGTCATGGGCTCATTTGAGACAGCTACAATCCCAGCCCTTCTAACCACCAAGCTAATGATCACTCCCCTTAACGAGGTCTGTTTGGTTATGAGCGCAGCATGACAAGTCTAACTGCTGGAAAATAAAAAAGAAAGGAATAAAAAAAGAGAGGAATCAAGAGAAAGCAACTGGAGATCCCCAAGGAGGATCAACGTTTAAAGCCCTGTCTAAGCCTTTGCARTGAATTTTTTCCACTCGGGAAATACATGCCTTTAAAATATGAATTATACTTCATAACAACGCATTATTAAATCAACTAGTCACTCTCTGGTACATGAGCAAGAATTGAGTCCCTTTGAAGTCACTACAGCTTTGAGCGGACACAACTGTCGCTGGCTGTTGCCAACTTGAGCAATCGGGGGAGAAGGYACTGGTCAGGGAGGTGACCAAGAACCCGATGGTCACTCTGACTAAGTTCCTCTGTGGAGATGGGAGAACCTTCCAGAAGGACAACCATCTCTGCAGCACTCCACCAATCAGGCCTTTATGGTAGAGTGGCCAGACGGAAGCCACTCCTCAGTAAAAGGCACGACAGGCCGCTTGGAGTTTGCCGAAAGGCCCCTAAAGGACTCTCAGATCATGAGAAAAAAAGATTCTCTGGTCTGATGAAACCAAGATTGAACTCTTTGGCCTGAATGCCAAGCGTCACGTCTGGAGGAAACCTGGCACCATCCCTAGGGTGAAGCATGGTGGTGGCAGCATCATGTTGTGGGGATGTTTTTCAGCAGTAGGGACTGGAAGACTAGTCAGGATCGAGGGAAAGATGAACAGAGCAAAGTACACAGAGATCCTTGATGAAAACCTGCTTAAGAGGACTCAGGACCTCAGATGGGTGAAGGTTCACCTTCCAACATGACAACAACCCTAAGCACACAGCCAAGACAATGCATGAGCGGCTTCGGGACAAGTTTCTGAATGTACTTGAGTGGCCAAGCAAGAGCCTGGACTTGTACCCGATCGAACATCTCTGGAGAGACCGGAAAATAGCTGTGCAGCGACGCTCCCCATCCAACCTGAGAGCTTGAGAGGATCTAAGGAGAAGAATGGGAGAAACTCCCCAAATACAGGTGTGCCAAGCTTGTAGCGTRATACCCAAGACTCGAGGCTGTAATCGCTGCCAAAGGTGCTTCAACAAAAGTACTGAGTAAAGGTTCTGGATACCTATTTAAATGTGATCRGTTTTTTAATTGTAATACTTTTTATTTWATTTTTTTACTYTTTTTTCTTTGTCCTTGTGGGGTATTCTGTGTCGACTGATGAGGACATTRTTTTATTTAATCCATTTTAGAAAAAGGCTGTAACGTTACAAAAAGTGAAGTGGTCTAAATACTTTCTGAATGCAGCGTATAACTGGTTGCAGATTGAAATGTAGGCCTATCCGATGACAGAAAGAGGAAACCGAGGCATAAATAATGGCAGCTCACTCAAATTACTCTGGATGGGCTTGCCAGACATGGCGGGTACCTCTCCTGACCCTAGCTCACCCACTAAACTTTTCTGTCATTGGCAGAGTCTCTGTCTGTTCAGTGCTCCCCTCTTCTCTTCTTTCCACTGCTGGCGCTCCAGGATCCATAAACCCCTCTCACTAATGAGGCCCTATCTGGCCCATTGTTACGAACACATGCACTCAAGACACACACGCACACTTAACAGGTAGTCCCTGTATKGTTATTTTCCACTCCCTGTATATAGCCATGTTATTTTTACTCGTAATTGTTATTCACTGTGTATTTATTCCTCGTGTCACTATTTCTATTCGGAAGGGCCTGTAAGTAAGCATTTCACTGTTAGTCTACACCTGTTGTTTACGAAGCATATGACGAATAACATTTGATTTGATTCACTTGCTGAGAAAGAGGGAATCTGAAACGAGGGCGGGGGGGGTTCATTTCTCCATGTCTCTAGCACCATCTAGTCTAGTCGGACCCAATAACATGTCCTCCAGGGCCGAGGTGGTTTTCCATTGGCTCTCAGTCTCACCATGTCTTCCAGAGGTTTAATATGGATGGGGAAAACAGTTGGTTGGGGTGCAACACCACACACAAAGAGGCCTCCAGTATCTGAGGCATAGAGGAGTGCTGAGACATGTGGAATAGAAAGACACCTGACCTGGAGTAGAAGTAAGTATTATAAAACAGGCCGTTTGGATTCTGGATGCTGATTGGCTGAAACAGTATACATGTAATGATTGCATTGTAATCGATGCTTGTCAAATGCCTGATCTAAATGTGTGTACCAATAAATACGTATACACACAGGTATAAATACGTATACACACAGGTATATTGCCCACCTGTGTTGTGGGACACAATGAAAAAAAGTCCCAACACATGTATCTGAGACCTAGTGCTCTCACAACAAGGGTAGGTCCATTTTTTGGGACATTTTATATTAAACTAGGAAATACGAAATTAACCCAAATGAGCTTGACAAATGCAGCATTAGACTAAAACCACAGAGCACTTTGATAACGGAATATAAATAGAATATATTTCACCAATATTACACATGGGGTAACCTCACTTTCCACTTTATCATGACAGTCTGCCATGGACTTTCACATAGAAAATCTCCCTGACAAAAGTRCATCACTTGTACATATTAGTGGGAAAAGTGTCACAAGTTATACATTATATGCCATATGTAACCCAAGAGCAGAGCATACAGTTATACTCATATAAAAGTTACTCCTCTACAYCAATCATCCACATCTCATATTTTAGTACCTAATACATGTTCTTTCRACYTGGATGTGTTCACTTAAAAGGGCYTCGACAAATTAACTTAGAATAGGTATCAAAAGTTAGTGACATACGGGATAAACACAAATGCTCTCTCGCGGACGCGGACACGGACACACACACACTAGCCTTGTTATTCCAAACTGAAACCACACGTTTACAGAATGGAACTACAAATCATTACAGAGTCTATTTTTACATACTGTTTAAGAGGAGGATTTTGACAGGAGTAAAACTATATGTCTTTGAAAGAGGAGAAAGCATCAGCAGACCACACAATAAGCAATCCTTTGCGTACTAGCTAACTTTACTTTTAAAATGCCACAGATGGGATCAACCTTTCCATCATGGAAGCAGAGCTGTGTATAGCAGTCCACCGCCACACATGAAGGGGCTCTTTGAAGCTTTGGGTTTTAGCAATTAGGAGTTTTAACAGTGACAATTTGCACGCCTCTGTCATTTTGAGATCTCAAGCCTTGAGGACTAGCTACCGAGGGCTCCCACTTCAGTTCCCTTCATGGATTGCCAGTGGAGCTGGAGTCCTCAGTAACAACAGCTCATGGAAAAGCTTTCAGTAGCGCCGGGCCAAGTGCCCTGGAAAGAGTTGTTAGAATCACACTACCCAGCYAAGAAATCGTCCAAAACGGCCTGTTGAGACATACTGTATGACAAAATGTTTGGGACGCATTGTAATTTTCTTCTATGCTTGTTGTACCGTTACCCACGAGGGCAGTATCAGTTTCTGTGGGCAGTTTCAAACTCTTCCATGAGCAGATCCGCCTTGCTAAAAACGCTGAACATTTGCTTCTTGTTCATTATCATCTAAAATAGTAGGCTAAAACAAGAAAAAGTTGTATAAGAAGCTCTCCCCAAATGACCTATGAGGTGAGTCCCGTTGGTACAATAGGACTTGGGGGGGGGGGGGGGGGACACCTATTCCCTTTGGTTTAAAAGGATTGTGTTTCATCCTCCTGACAGCATGTCCTTTTCTTGGTATTGAGTACCCACCACCCCCCTCCCCTCTAATTCTATGGGAAGGCGGTAGCTAGGGGCTAAACAGACAGGGGGGGATAGCAGGTCTGGTTAATGTCTGGTTCAGAGACTTGATATGAGCCCAAACCTAACACCCAAGATTTTGAGTAACTTCATCCAAAGTACAGCCTACAAGGCTACTGCTTGGGCCATGCTAAATTAGGAGGACCCAACTCAACAGTTAAACCATTGACTTGGGATTAGTGATTCAGGCCAAAGGGTCTGGAAGTGAGGAAATGTGACAGGCCGCTGGTCAATGATTTTAGGGTGAGGCGTTGGACGTGGCAAGTTGCCAGAATGTCTGTATTTGGGATGACCTTGTCCCTCCCATTCTGCTGCACTTCATTTGAAAAGGACACGTATTATATGAGAATTCTTAAGTGCGTAGAWGTTTATCCTCCACCACTTGTGTGGAACTTTTGTGAGTCTCCTCAGACTTTCTAGCCAAGGAAAACCGCACCTGCATTGATACATAGCTGCTTCTTAGACCCCACTGACACAACAATTGCRGTTGCACAAACTGCTCACAGTACAGCGAGAAAACTCACTTTGAAACGGGGTTTCCAAAATATTCTGACAACTACGGTATGTATAGACTTCCCTTTGACTAACCAAACAACAAACCCAGTCAAAATGGGACACAGAGCATTTCAGCAAAGAAAATAAAAGGAAGTCTGTGTTTCCATAGGGTCTTTTCAGAATGAATGCTGTGTTATTTCAACAAGCTCGAGTGAGTGATGACTTGAATTTGGCCCACCGGCAGACATACCTCTAAACAGTAACCAGGACAATGAATCTTCAGTTAGAGGCATGAYGACATGGGGAGGATGTATGCACTGGGAAATACCAACCTCCACCCACCCACACAAACACCCACCCACCCACATACACAGACACACACACACACGCCTCATTTGGTTATGATAGTAGAAAGTCCCCATATGACAGATAAACATGACACGGGCTGTATCGTAGGACATCTTAGGTCAAATACAGGTACTGGTATTTTGCTCACTGACACCCCAGACATCCCAGACATGACACACCCTGGACTTAAACCCAGTACATCCTGGTCACGGCTTAGCGCCCTCACTTCCACTCRAAACACGGAGGTAGAATTTAATCGCAGACATATCTCCCATAAGCCAGGCATACAAACACCGGTGCAACAATGTGTTTCTATACTTCTGTCAAAACAACCGCATCTCACAGACTAAACAACGAGGGGATATGCAGGCRGTGCGGCCTACCAGACGATGAGTGTGAGACTGAGTGGGCAGGCAATGGGCCGTGCAATTGATATCAAAACACTTCACTAAAAATACCAATAGGTGGCTGAGACAGACGCATCACTGATTTCAATCAAATCTAAACGTTTGGAATTGGATTCTATTATCATCACCTTCAAAGCTACAGTATCTGTAGGTAATGATGTTCTAACATTSTAATCACATTCAAGGTTTACTGTGAGGATTTTCCACAGCCCAAAAAACACACAATACCATATCACAGTGAGGTCTTGCCCCCAATGTAGACACAAGCACACATCTGAAAGGTGAACACTTCTCAAAGAAGCCTTATAAAGGAGCCTGTAAAGCAAAAGTGTAATCCTTCCAGTGACATCTCTCTCACACAACATTATAAAGACGTGTTAACTCTATCCGCCAATACTGTGGGTGGTCAATACGGTGGGTGGTCAATACTGTGGGTGGTCAATACTGTGGGTGGTCACAGCGCACAAAGCTAGTGGTAAAGTAAATTCACATATGAATACACTTTGGCGTTCTTTGCCTGAGTATATGTTTACAAACTAATTTAGAGAGACCTGGAATGTATTAATCCACTATAAAAGAACATGTCCTTTTGTTTGTAATAGTTCCCGTAGTTGGAATGCCGTTTCCCCGATTGGGACATCTAAGTCAAGTCCTATCACTGAGAAAACCCATTGCTGGTCTTTTTAAAAATCGACCAAATCAAAGCTGAGTAAACAGTGCTTTTGGTATGTCTAAGTCCTGCCTAGCCAAACTCCTGCGGTTGAGTTTCACACATACCAACACACATCTGGCGCACTCTGGGCACAAAAGATCAAGCTTGATATCCTGCAAGTCTCCTGGGTCCACATCTTCCCAAGGCCCTATGGGCCCTGGTGGACTATATCGAGAGAAAGAGTGTCATTTGAGACTCACCCAGGGGGTTTCTTATCTTGGTTTCCACAGGGATCCACCATAACAGTTACAGACGTCATTATGAGAAAACAAACGAGAACTAATTAGACTTATGACAGGGGAAAATACTGTGTGGATGAGCGGCTGCATATTGGAACATAAATCTGATGCTAACCATTAGAAGATCTACAGAAGATTGGCCAAATCTGTCAGCGCTGTCGGATATGTTATTGGAGTGACGCAAAACAGCTTTCACATTGGGGTTGAGTTTTTGCAAGCACTTGATTCACTTTATCTATGGTTCGTCCCAGCCGTGCACTTTTCCTATGCAGTGCCTCAAATTATACAGTACACTTTTTCCAAACCCTGGTACAAGACAGATTTCAAATCAACAGAGCGAACTAACCACATGTATTTGAATTACTGTTTTAATTACAGTTTACCTTATTCCTTGCATTCTCACCGTGTCAGTGTAGGTCCTTTTCTAACAAAGGTAAAATAGTGCTTACATTTGTCCTGTTTCACTGCATGTACATTCACTGCAAGTAGGTAACATGTACCAGTGTGGGGTTTGAAATGGAAATGTGTTTTTTACARATCCCAACTCCTCCTGAGACACCCTCGTAGAGTGGGGTCACGGCCAGGGTTCAGCCATTATTCACGGCGACCCTGGAGCAATTAGGGTATTAAGCAATTAAGTGCCTTGTTCAAGGACAGATCGAGAGATTTTTCACCTTATCGGATCGAGGACTCAAACTAGCAACCTTTCGGTTACTGGCCCAAATCTCCAACCGCTAGGCTACCTGCCGCCCATATGAAAGTACTTTTGAAGGGTGTTACTCAAGGTCTAACATATCTTAGTTAACACAAATACACGTGGCATCTTAGCCCAGGAGAATATTTGAGCTGTGGTTGAGAGTGATTGGGAGCGTGCCCGAAACCACAGTGGCGGTGGTCGTCCTTGCTCTCCCATGATCCCCTGTGACCTTGGTGAGGGTGCACGTCCAGGTAAGACTATGAGAAGGGTGTACAGTTTCGCCTGCCTGCCATTCGGATGGTGGACCAAAACAGGGAAGAGAATAGACCTATAAAGCCTTCCCTTTTTCTTTCTCTCGCTTTTCTCTTTATTCTTCTCTTCTTTTCCAGAGGCTAATCTCTTCTCAGGTTTAAGGTATTCCTGGTCTGGGATCTTTGAGGAGAAGGAAACGCGGGGCGGGTAAACATCAGGGCTCTCACTGAGGGGATTAGAGCACCCATATATCACTGTGACAACCCTCTTTTCATGCGGTGACAGTTTGCCAGGACCCTGCGCTGTGGGGGATCCGGTGACACTTCCTATCGCCGCGGCAGCCATTGATAGGGGATACGATCAGTTTTCACACCGTCAGATCGGTTTACTGCACTAGAGCGTCTCCCAACTCTCACCACCGACAACTTCAGCCAACGGCTTAAATGGTCTGAGTGTTCAGTGTTCACACATCATGGCACACATGTCAGGTGTGCATCTTTGGTCAGGTAGAATAACACCATCGCAACAGGTCTGTGGAGMGGCTTTGATCACAGATCTTTCCACAAAGGCGGCAGTTCATTGTCCGTGACTCCATTTGTTCAGCTTGGGAGAAATCTTTACCTTAGGTAAACATAGGAATGGTTCTGCCACGCTGCGTTCCAGCTGTGGGTGTTGCCTTGAATAACATGAAACCACAGTCATGGCTCCTTTAAGTAGATCAACTTTGGGTCCAAAAATACATTTTCTGAAGGCTAATGAGTTGGGGATGAAGAAATTCATAATTTTTATACACTTAAAATGGCACGCATTTATTAATCTTTAAAGCTAAAATACTACTAAAATTGCCATTAATATGTGCAAAAGTGTACTTGTGGCAATCCATTCTACTGTAGATAAATATAACTCAACACCAGACATTCAGTTCTCCATTATCCTGTACTGACTTCAGGGTGTGTCTTGTATTCCCCCAGTATGATACATAACAGAAGCATTTCAATTATCTCCATTATTGTTCTTCTCTATCCCTACTTACTGTGGTTGAGAACAACCATTKATTTAACACCAAAAGTGAAAACATTTAGGGAGGAACAAGACCTGTATGCTGTTAAACAGGTCATTTTGGGGTCACATTATCTCAGACGTAGACTACATTATATTTCTCCTTCTCCTCCTCTCTAAGGACAAAGTCAATACTGAGCAAAAACAGAGAATACAACCAATCAGTAATAATCCTGAAACAACAAGAACATTTAGTTTTGGGGGGGATATGAAGAAATGCAAGGGGCCAACAATAGATCCAATGGGGGACCCCGAAGGTAATATCAAAGACATAGTCTCCTAATGCAACAAAACATTGTCTCCCAYTAAGATATCAGTTAAAACACTCAATTACTGGTCCTGATAAATATACTACATGGCATTCAGGTTGCAGAGTATACCAGTATGCAATGGAGCAATAGTGAAAATGTACTCCACTATCACCAGACACCATCAGGTAATTTCGATGCAACCTCCTCTTGCTGCAGTAGGGGATCGACACTACCGGTCAAACGTTTTAGAACACCTACTCATTTAAGGGTTTTTCTTAATTTTGTACTATTTTATACATTGTAGAATAATAGTGAAGGCATAAAAACTATGAAATAACACATATGGAATCATGCAGTAAACAAATCAAATATATTTAATATTAGAGATTCTTCCTTTGCCTTAGTGACAGCTGTGCACACTCTTGGCATTCTCTCAACCAGCTTCATGAGTAGTCACCTGGAATGCATTTCAAATAACAGGTGTGCCTTCTTAAAAGTTCATTTGTGGAATTTCTTTCCTTCTTAATGCATTTGAGACAATCAATTGTGTTGTGACAAGGTGGGGGGGTATATAGAAGATAGCCCTATTTGGTAAAAMACCAATTCCAGCACAAATAAGCAAAGAGAAACAACAGTCCATCATTACTTTAAGACATGAAGGTCAGTCAATACTGAAAATTTCAAGAACTTTGAAAGTTTCTTCAAGTGCAGTCGCAAAAACCATCAAGCGCTATGATGAAACGTGGCCCTAATGAGGACCGCCACAGGAAAGGAAGACCCAGAGTTACCTCTTCTGCAGAGAATAAGTTCATTAGAGTTACCAGCCCAGAAATTGCAGCCCAAATAAATGCTTTACAGAGTTCAAGTAACAGACACATCTCAACATCAACTCTTCAGAGGAGGCTGTGAATCAGGCCTTTGTGGCCGAATTGCTGCAAAGAACCCCTACTAAAGGACACTAATAGAAGAAGAAGAGACTTGCTTGGGCCAAGAAACATGAGCAATGGACATTAGACCGGTGGAAATTTGTTCTTTGGTCTGGAGTCCAAATTGGAGATTTTTGGTTCCAACCGCCGTGTCTTTGTGAGACGCTGTGTGGGTGAACGGATGATCTCCGTATGTGTATTTCAAACCATAAAGCATGGAGGAGGAGGTGTTATGGTGTGGGGGTGCTTTGCTTGTGACACCGTCTGATTTATTTAGAATTCAAGGCACACTTAACCAGCATGGCTACCACAGCATTTTGCAGCGATACACCATCCCATCTTGTTAGGGAATTATTATTTATTATACCTTTATTTCAACAAGGACACAAGACTGAGACCAAACGTCTCCTTTACAGCTGGGCCCTGCGTATACATGTTTACACATACAGTTTAGGTACAATGATTAAAAAAGCTAAACGATACAAACAAAATGATCACAGATAACACAAAAAAAATACAGCAACAGATTACATTTACACATAGGTTATTCCCCTAACAGCACAAGAACTTGCATTACCCGAAACAYTTACAAGCAATACAAAAATAAAAATCCTCCAACAAATATTGAAAATGAGCAAGGGGGACAAGAGTCCATGCTTGAGAACTGGTTATAGGAATTATAATATTCATGAGTGATGATAAATAAGAAGGTAGCTTATTCAGAAGTGCTTTATAGACAAACACGAGAGCATGTTGTTCTCGTCTCACGGACAGCGAAGTCCAACCCACATTTTGATATAAAACACAGTGGTGAGTTCTGTAGCTAGCACCCGTAATAAACCTAAGTGCGCAATGATAAGTAGCATCCAGCGATTTAAGTGTTGATGCCGTAGCATGCATGTAAATAATATCCCCATAATCTATAACAGACATAAAAGATGCTTGCACAATTTGTAGAGGACAAACATGTCCTGTTTCTATAGAGGAAGCCTAGCTTGATTTTTAGCCGTTTACAAAGTTCGTCAATATGCATTTTAAAAGACAGTTTATCATCCAACCATATCCCTAAGTATTTATATGCAGAGACCTGATCATTTGAAAKCCATCTAAGCTCGTAAGTGCAAGTGTATTTTCAACCAACTTTTTGAACCTATTAAAAATCATAAAATGTGTTTTCTTTGCATTTAAAACAAGTTTCAGCTGTATAAAAGACCCTTGTAATATCTTAAAATCTGTCTCCAATAGTGATAATGGTTGGTCAGCCGTTGAAGCGATAGAGTACAAGACAGTGTCATCAGCATATAAATGAATTTGACCCTTTCTTATCTCATCACCGATATTGTTTATGTAGAGAGTGAACAGTAGTGGGACTATKATTTGTTTTTCAAAAGGACATTGACCCAACACACCTCCAGTCTGTGTAAGGGCTATTTTACCAAGGAGAGTGATGGAGTGCTGCATCAGCTAACCTGGCCTCCACAAATTCCCGACGTCAACCAAATTGGGATGGTTTGGGATGAGTCGGACCGCAGAGTGAAGGAAAAGCAGCCAACAAGTGCTCAGCATATGTGGGAACTCCTTCAAGACTGTTGGAAAAGTATTCCAGGTGAAGCTTGTTGAGAGAATGCCAAGAGTCTGCAAAGCTGTCATCCAGGCTAATGGTGGCTATTTGAAGAATCTGTTTAAAACTTTTTTMGTTACTACATGATTCCATATGTGTTATTTCATAGTTTTGATGTCTTCACTATTATTCTACAATGTAGAAAATATTAAAAATAAAGAAAAACCCTTGAATGAGTAGGTGTTCTAAAACTTTTGACCGGTAGTGTATATTATAAGCAAGATAATGTGTTTCATTCCAGTCAGTGAAGGTTTAAAATAACAAATCTCCTCACATTCGATTAGATTGGGTGACATTTCACCCCGCGTTCTCCACAGTGGAATTATTGCAGCAGTCCCATAGAATGGCCAAATGTCTTSGCATACGAGGAAATTAAACATGACAAAARCTATACTTACAAATGTCAAAGGYGAAATCAGGCGAGTCTCCGACAATAAGAACGACTGTTTTCAATATGATATTTGAGACWGTATTTACCAGAGAGTAGGTTTACTGATRCTTATCGAGTTCTTACAACAAGAATCKCTCTACATGACTAACTAAAGAATTCCATCTCTAAACAGGGGAATTCGAGAACACCAAAAACAATATTGCTATTTAACATTTCGTTTGGAGAGACAAACACACAACTAAACAATCACTGACTTCCAATTTTTGTTATAATTACAGTGTCAATGTGTGTCAGTGAGTGCTTGGCTAACATAGTCATAGATCGATACATTTCAATTTGTTTTCACACAATGGTAACCTACGGTTTGCTCTTTGCACTATGTACAGTATAGGAACTCTACATGCAATCTTYGTTAGGTTTCCCAGTCACGGAGTTACAATGTCTGATTCAACAGGGCCTTTAAGTACATTTGGGATATTGTATTAAATTACAATTCATTAAATACTGTCCAGCCATTTGGGTGATATGAAAATGAAATAACACAGACGCAATGAGTTTAAGTTGTGGATGTGCATTAACATAGATATATTTGTACATATCTGGAGGCCAGGTGGACTGAAATAGGGAGTATTGGCAACCCTTTTTTAACAAGTATGAATAAGCCCATKTGGGAAGAATTATCCTCATTATAACAGAAAACCTATCACAGTGATTTATGCAAGGTCTTAGTCGGTGTTCCACTATCTGATAAGGATAAGCATTTTCTCATAAAACTGGAACAGGAATGACTAATTAAGAGCATCACTCTCCATAGGTCAGTGGAAGACTCTGGCATGCTGGGAATCGCAGACCAAAGACAGAAACAACTGATAGCGCAATCAAACTCACATGTGAAGTTCCCCGTAAAGAATACAAAACACCTTGTTTTAATTAGATGACACATTGACGTCAAAGACCGACCACCGCATGTTGTCTACACTCCAAAAAATGGAAATCCATCGTCACTCCATTACTCAGGTTGAATTCCCCCTAGCTAATGCTGACAAGGCTAAAATCAAAAGAGATGTCTGAAACCTCTCTCGATCTGCCCTGAACAGTGAGGTTCTGCCATTGGTTTGTGATGTGTTATTGCCGCCAGGAAATCGAAGCTGTCATTTGTCCAAATAGCTCAATCTATCACAAACACGAAGCTCACTGGCATGTATATCAATTGTTGCACAAACAAGATTACAACCATTATATTATTATTATTATTTTTTTTTTTTTTTTGGGGGGGGGGGGTTCTAATGTGAGAACATCTGGCTTTTCTATATCCTTTCCAGCTATTGCGACCTACTGTTGTGGGTGAGCGCAACATAGCCACTAGCCAGCAGTAATCCAATCGCTTCAGTAACACATATCCCGCCATCTCTAATCCCGTGTTAGGAGGGTTTCACATTCATATAATCATGTAAATGCCGACAGAAACACATTTCAGATCAACCACATCAACCCTGACAACTCCAGTGAACTTTTGACAGGCCAACGGGGKACCTCAAACACCATCCAGAGCAGAGCCTTCCCATGAGACACAGCTGAGGTATGTATGCGGTAGGGAAAACACTTGAACCAATGTGTGTGTACGTGTAACATGGCTTTTTCACACTTGGAGGACATCTTTATCCCCTGCATGTTTCTTTTATTAAAAACAAAACAGAATATCTGTCTGGATGGAAAGGTTATATTCCACACACGT
This sequence comes from Salvelinus sp. IW2-2015, assembly GCF_002910315.2. Classification (NCBI taxonomy): domain Eukaryota; kingdom Metazoa; phylum Chordata; class Actinopteri; order Salmoniformes; family Salmonidae; genus Salvelinus; species Salvelinus sp. IW2-2015. Next base: position 14,593,325 of record NC_036845.1, read on the forward strand.
AAGCACACACACACACACGTCCAACATCTAACACAGACAGAATAATTAGCCTGAAGTCCAAATGCATGAGGAGGCAAGAACTTACACAGGTCTCATTGTGTTTTGTTTGGCTTTTTTGAAACAAGCATTCCAGGGGMACTCTAAATCCATTTGAGCAGGACGTAAGACCAGGCACATTTTTTTTTTTAAATAACAAAACAAGGGGGCATACCTTTGAGTGATGAAGCTGGATGCCATAGACTAAAATATTTCCGAGCTTGGCTCCTGTGGCGAGCTCCATCATGGCCGCCYGCTCTCCTCCCATCGGCTCGCTGGCGGACGAACCGTCCTCCGACACGTTCAAATAAACCTATCAAAAGAAGCCCCGCCACACCCAGTCAGACATGCATCTCCTGCCAATAACGACACTCTCTGACGGAGACTTAGAGAATGATTCAACCTTTGGATCAATTAAAGCACATTGTTCAAAACACTCGTAAGAAAGGCGTGCTGCGACTGAACAAGCATGTTTATTTAAAGGTCCTCGTTTGGGAGGGATGTTGGAGGAGTGTGTTGTTCGGGGTAAACACACGTCGGATAGGACTCTGGGAGGTAGTAATGCATCTGGTTCAGGTGGAAAGGCCTCACGGTGTTTATTTAGATAGATGGGCCCACCTTAAGACAGCATTAACCAGCACTGATGAGTCACTTAGTGTGTCATGCATGGGATGTGAAAGCATCTACACTGCTGCTGCAAAACTTAGATTTCTAATTGGGCTGTTGACTGACGCTCGACAGGGTGAATTCACTCCAATTATGTCTTCAMATACAGGACGTGTGTTGTAAGCTCAATGTCAAATGTGTTAATTAATCTGTTATAAACCTTCTATTATACATCATTATATGACTATAAGTCAAGTATTTCTTGAATAAGTATATTAAGTCACTTGTCATCTATCAACATCTGTTTCAATTCAAATAAGTGATATTATTGATTTGTTTTGCTGCAGTAGAAGGTGCCAGTTTGGCTTAAGTCTAGACGAGATCATTACCAGGCACATACTGAATCAATTGCCACGCACTCTGTGAAACTCGATTATCTCCCACTCTGATTGCTAGGTCATTGTTTAATGCTACAGACTAAGCCAAGGTTTCCTAAACCTCGGTCCTCAGGGCCCCAAGAGGTGCACGTTTTTTTTTTTTTTGCCATAGCACTATACAGCTGATTCAAATAATGAACTAATCATCAACTTTTGATCATTTGAATCAGCTGTTAGGGTAAAAACCAAAATATGCACCCATTGGGATCTCGAGAACCGAGTTGGGGAAACGCTGGACTAAGCCCTTAAGAAAGAACAACYTGTGCCATCTAACGCCACCCAGATATCCCTCACTGTTGATTCTGCATCCTCGCTTAAGAAGGGGAAATTCTGAGATCGCTCGGTGAGCCAACTCTTGTTTTGAATTCAGCCTCCCACCTCGCTAACTCTGTTTGGAATTAAGCCTTCCCATGATGCTGATGTTTAATGTAGGACATCCTTAAGCTTCCATGAAATCGACTTAGGCCGGGAGTAAATGTATTTTGAATAAAGTGCTGGATGTGGGGGGTCCTAGGGTTCTCTACCTGTGAAAAGGGCATCTGGTCCACAGTAAGAGCCGTAGGGAAAGCTCAGACACAGATGCATTTACTCTGGTGCGGTGGAGAGTGTTGCTCCCACCCTAATGCAGCCTGGAACCAAGCTCCACACCACTGGAAGGAGCTGTTTTGTGTGTGTGTGTGTGTGTGTGTGTGGTGTGGTGTGGTGTGTTGTGTGTTGTGTGTGTGGTGTGTGTGTGTGTGTGTGTGTGTACACACTTGCGTGCACAGAGGTTCACTGAGGACCTAACAAGGCCTTACAACACAAATCAAGGCAGGGTTTAATCAAGTTATCCTGTATGACATTTGCAATGATTAAAACTGAGTTGTTTTGAAGACGTAAAGACTCGCTTAAGAGAAAATTCCAGAATGCTACTTCCCAAGCCCACTGCACCTTTTTCTCCTCACTTTGTTTTGGCAGTTGTGCTGTTGCCGGGGTAAAAAAGGTAAAAATCACAAAAAGTAAACAGTACCTTCATAACGTAAATGTTTATTTTGGGTTCCAATTAGATCAATTTGCAGGGGGGGGGGGTGGCGCGGGAGGTAATGGGGGGGGGGGGGGTCTACTTGAGGCTGTCATGAGTTAATGTTGCTCTGTGGTTGATATTGACATCTATCACGAGCCAAACGGTAAGTGAAAGGAGTGAAGTGCTCTCAGGGGGGGGTATAGGGTTTCTAAACAGCAACATAGTTTTGTCGGAGGGACCATAGGTAGACTGCAAAGTGAACATTTTACAAGCGGAAAAAGGTTGTCTGGCCATGTAGTACATGTACCTTGAGGAAACTAGAGCCTGCCTGGACCAGACGTGTGCTTTAGAAAACACCCAGCGCAAGTTCATTCACAGTGTGGGAAACCTGATTGAGACATGATAAACGTCCACTAAGTCCACTAAGCACAGACAACACCCATATACACAATGTTCTCTGTTAACACTGCTAGCTCACCTTGTTCTGAATGTGTGCGATTGCTACTGGGATACCCAAACATCAGAGRGTTCKATGGCCTTCGCAAGCTTACAGTCCATCCTTAAAGCAACATGGCCAACTCACCATAAAGCAAAGTGATCAGTAAGGGGCAAAGAGCCCCAAGCATAGAGGACTGAAGACAGTCTAATTTCCAGTACCAGAACGAGTGTTGGTAAGGCAACTCAATTCATATGAGGCTCTATTTACACATTTATCCCCATGTYAACTCAACTCACCCAAATAATGACCACTGGATGCAGGAGTGCTCGGTCTGCCTCCTCCAACGCACTCAGCATTTTTCCAACTTCAGAAAAGCAAGAACTGTTGACCTACGGATAAAAAATTTAAAGCAAGTATCAGAAAATAGTGGAAAATTGTTGAGTTGGCTATCTGAGCAGAAAAAAAATGTAACGTGCATAACCTTCTATTTCCAAAGTGGTAATAACATAAACATAACATAATTAACAAACCATATTCATAATGTTGAAACAGGCTTAGTTATATTTTGTTTTCCTAAACTCCTGAAGTGTGAACTTACAGAAACRTGAATAAAGTTCCACTCTTTTGACAGAGATTTGGCATTGTCTCCTATCAAGTCTGAGATCACATCCACCTCCTTGAAGAAAGACACAAAGAAACATTTTACAGAAATACTACATTCAAATGTGAAATAAACCAAATAATGATGTTAGTTAATGCTGTTAATAAATTCCATTGGAATGCAGGGGAGCTCAACTACAGTCCCAGAGGGATTTCCATGCTGGTATTAATTTCTCCCTGGCACTTAATCAATTAATTTCAGCCAGAAAGTCTCAGTCCACACACCTGGTTACCCAATAATAAATTAGTCCCTGATTAGAAAGCAAGGACAAAACCAGCATACATTACGWAGCTCCAGGACTAGAGTTGAACACCATTGATCTTAAGCTAAATTCTCTCCAAGGCTGGATTGCTCATTATAACAAATGAAAGAGACAGGGAACCACTGCTGGGCTCTCTTTGTCTCTCTGAGCTGGCAGAATGATAAAGGGTACAAAGAAGCCTGGAGACAGAATTGTAGACGAGCCAAGTTAAATTTCATTACACTGTAAATCGAATCAAAATTCAGTGCAGTCCAAAATAATAAAATCATTTTTGTTCACTGTAAWTGTAACCACATTTTAGCTGAGTATCTTTCAACAAATTTAGCCCTTGAATATAAATAGAATGAAGCTGTACAACATGCTACAGTCAGTGTGTCCATTTCATGTCCATCTCTTCTGTTTTCCCAGTAATTCTTCCCTGGTCCTGTCTAACATTTCATACACAAGAGGAAATAAACACAGAAACAAACATCCACGCTCTGGGTTTGTCACTGACTGGGACTTGTACAATTTTAACCGTTTAGAATAACAATGACAGTTGGAAATCTAAATGGTTACGGGAAACATGTGGAGGGTTATTTGGTCCAGAAAGATAAGTTGCTTGTGGGTTCTGAGGGAAAACCATCAGTCAGAAATGTAGATTTGCAAGATTACATTTTCTGACATGATTTAAATAAGGTTAGTTGGGCATGAAATTCTGGAATGGGATGTTTGTTCAAGAGACAGGAGGTCAAGGAACAACTACAGGACACACCAGAGAGTCCATGACCGAGTCTGAAATCAAGTTCCAGGCTGCCAGAGGAAAAAAGAGAACTGCCCCAAACTATGAGTTTCAATTCAGAAAGTGGTAAGATGTTACCACATTGTTTCCTAGTAAAACCATATAAATACCAAGTCCCAGCTTAAAACAGGCTATAAAAAGTGTTACCTATTACTTTTTCAAACTATGAGTTGCTTGTTTGAAATGCTGAGAAACTCAGACAAAGGGAAAGGATAGACATGATTTGAATATAGTGCTCAAAGTGTAGTTCAGTGAGCTTTGTCCSGGCCTWGCCCTAMCTGTTCCTCTATCTGGCTGTGTCCATGACTAAATATCTAGTAGGTCAAGGTTAATATTTTGGAAAAAGGAGTGATATAATTCATGTGTTCCAAGATTGTATTTAATCTTGAGTGAATATGAAATACTATCGTATACTAAGCTCAAAATGTTAGAGATAAGGAGGGGATGGAGGTGTTCTCCCTTCATCAGATCCTCCCTTCCTATCATGACACTAATGTCTATTAGATTGGGCTCCGACACAAATTGACTACGAGCCTGAATTTTTTTAAAGACGCAGATGTTTCAGTTGCAGCTCTAATGCAATGTCAGAATTATGGTTTAGTGGTTAAATTCCAATTCCTTTGTCTCAGGAGACTGAAATAAATGTGGCACTAATAGGTTTACTTATTAATCAAAAGAATAATGAACGGCTATAAAAGCTGTTTGCTTGAATAACGTCTGGGAATGTCTGTTAAAGGACAAGTGATCGGTGGTTATTGAGGCAAATACTTTTATAAACCTAAAAAAAAACATTTTATTTGCCCAACATCATGTACAGAACAAGAATGAAAAGTGCTAACAAGAACATTGTTTGTAATATATTACATATTAATACAATTTAATGTATATTTTGTATCTTCCACTATGATTATGGGATCACATCCATATTCATCCTGCTACGAGAATCCCCTAATCATATTCTCCCCGCAATAACACACACACACACACGCTGCAAAATCCTCCACCTGCACACACCACACTGTGTGCTCGCCTCCAAGCTCCAGCTCAGCTCAGGCTCTACCTCCCTTATCCCCTGTATTAGATTCATTAACGGCATTGATCACAAAGCTAATTCCTCCTCCTCCATTTTCTCTCCTTTRATCTCCCTCGAACCCCTGGGAAGGATGCATCTGGTCCCAGACACGCGTGCGCCACAACACGACCTCACCGGCTACCCGAGTGCAGGGAACAATGGTTCCAATCAAAGCCAAAGCCTTAGGTTCCTAGGATCCCATACAGTACGTCTCAGGGGTCTGCCTAGCACCACGACAGCTAGATCCGCTGCCTGTTTGACGCGTACTGCCTGATGAAGAGCTTGGCACTGCTTCACAGGAGGATGAGCTGTCGGTGCTCTCCCTGTATCACCAAAACATTTCACCCGCCATGCATTTCCCCCCTCTGTTATCAACTACTGAGGGAGGATGTATACACACTTTCCGATATACGCAGGAAGAAAGAGACTCTCAGCGGCAATGTGGGGACGGTGTGGTGGGAGGCCGGGGGTGTCTGTTTTAAAACAAATGAGAATGGAGAAGTGCAATGTGATTTGTGGGGACGATATGGCAACCTGTGACCCCTTCACCATGACTGAGAATGAATGGGAGACATGTCATACAGGGACAGTATGGGGAAACAGGGAGCCATTCAACATGATGGGCGAAGGGTGGTAGTGAAGAGTCATCGCTGKACACTCAATTAATCAGATAATTCCCATGGCATGAACTACATGACTGCCATCTGCTTTCCGTCATGCCGGGAGGTGGAGAGGCAGAGGGGGGYTGGAGGGAGGAGGGTGTGGAAGCCTTCAGACAAGCTCCATTATAGGTCTAACAACAGATGGCAATTTTAACCAGGGCCCACCCAAGCGGAGCTCACATGGTCTGGGAGAGGGGGGTTGTTGGAGGGGTGGAAGAAACATCAATGTGATGATCGAATGTAAAATCTCACAAACATTGTAATTGTAATCATCATCATAATCATCACCATACCATGTCCAAAGCGCTCATGCTCCTCTGCAGAGCGTTGGCCAGCTCTGTAGCCTGTGCAGAGCCACCTGTGACAACACAGGCCGACTGGGAGAGAGTCTCTGAAAAAGAAAGTGTACTTTGACCACTTTTGCTGCAAATCTCCGTTACTTAGCAATGATAATAATCTTTAAACATTGTGAGAATTCATTTAAGTCATCACCACTCGGGATTCAACTTGATTTACGTGGGGAAGTGATGTGCCAAAGACACACACACACAAAGATGTATTCTTGCATATGCTCCCAACACATACTAACAATGAATTCATTCACACACAAAGCTCTCTTGGTATAATTACTATGCTCAATATGTCATAATCCAGTTGGTCGGCCCAGGTGCATACAGAGGTAAAGAGTAGGACTGATGACTTTATGAATGTTACCATGACTGTGTAGAGACCATGATGGCTCTACCGTGCCCTGACTTGTATGGATGGCGTTCACATCACAGACTGCAAACACCCTCCCTTACTTTCTGACAAACCTAAACAAGACTTCATAGAATATCTTCCTGGGAGAACAATAAGACTATTTTATTTCTCGTCGACATCACTCTATTCCATTCTAAACTGGCATTGTCTCACACAGGACAAAAACACCTTTACATRACTTTTGTTGTACAGAAAATAGTGCTAACGTACATTAGGTCTATAAAGTACGTGGTTTTTCTGTCGGAGGCAAACAACGATCATGTAAATACTGCACTTAACAGTATAAGTTGTGTATAAAAATATATACAGATACACAGTCACATACCTTTGACAATGGACTCTGCTGCAGCCAGATCTCGTTTGTAGGTCACCTACAGGACAAATAAACTTAGTTTAACAACATGTTAGCATCACACCTGCTCTAAAAAGCATTGTTCATTTTAGTGAAAATATATTTAGATTCATAGGCCTTACTCCATTACTGGCGTACTTCAACGCTATCAAAACCCTTTACTTTCAGTCATCATATCAAATAGTATTAAATACAATACACAATGTATGAATTTAAATCTGTACTTGTCCCTGTATAACAAACTAGTAATAAGCATACAATTAGAGCTAAGACAATGGCCTAATTTAGGCTTAAAGGCATTGTCCCAAACTGAGTTAGTGTCCCAGGCTGGCTCACCTTCCACAGGGTTGGCGGGCCCTCGATGAGTTTAGCATTGGTGCCACAGTACTGCAGAGCCAGATGAAGGCACTCGGTGCCAAACTCAAAGTCCGACTCACTGCACTATGAGGACAGGACACAAGAGACGTGGGATTGTTGACGATGCATAACAAACTGAGTTAGTTCCCATTTCATAAACAGAGTTGAGCAAGTCTTCTGGGGACAAATAAAGGATAGGTCACCAACTCACATCGACCATTGTTACATCTAAACAAATATTTCACCTAGTTGGCTCTAACCAGCGACCTTTCGGTTATTGGCCAAACGCTCTTAACCACTAGGCTACCTTCCACCCCAAATCAGAGGAGAGTTGAGTTCATAACAGCTTGGCCCAGTGCAGTGAGAACACATTGGAATCAGATGACCGTTGCTGTAGCTCGCATTGCATTGAAAATTTGATATAAGAGATGAGCTCATGCCTTTTAAGATACTGTGGTGGACTACAAAGGCTAAATCAAAGTAACTCATGCTACCTGAGATAATATGGGGGCAATATTTTATCAGGATTATAAAAGAGAGGGCCTTTTTCTCAGGACCCTGGAACTGAAGGAGAAATTACAGGAGAAATATGACTGCGTCCTGTGGTAATTGAACCTGTAGCATTTTCTCCCGGTACAAAGGCGTGCACTGGGGACAGGATAGAGTGTCTCCCCTTTGTCTTTTCAGCCCAGAGTTCTGCCAGGCTCAATGCATGTCAAACTACAAATGTGAGGCTCACGCAGATTTTGGGGGAAAATGTCCTACAGTGCTAACTTGAGACACCTTACACTTTCCCAACTTTGATGGACACAAGTGGAGAGGGGGTGGGGCACTCCCCATCACGCCAGAGCCTCTCGTTTTCACAAATACACTTACATCACTACAAATTTGTCTTAATTTTCGGTGAAATGCTACTTGACTGGCCTTGACACTCTGCTTCTCTTGCATAGTGAATGTGCTCTCATTTTCAGAGAGAGTCAAAGCCAAAACCAACAGGGCTCCCTGGTAATCTAAAATTCGTATGTGCCAGTAACCAAAATAACTGCAGACAAATGGGGCTCCAATTGGACCCATACTTCGGGTCTTAGTCAAGGCTTCCTACGTCCTTCAAAACACTGGTATCTGCATCACCATCTAAATCGAGCCAAGGTTCAAATAGCAGAGCTCTCAAGTATCTGGGCTGTTTGAAAAATAAATCTGGTGAATTTTTGCAGTGACGGATTTGTGATAGACAGAAAATGTTACAACGTAAAAGTTATAAGCCTATGTTTTATGATAAGAATCCACACATTCATGGTTTTGGTCAAAAGGCTGATTCCTCACAAATCTAGAAGAAGAAAAAAAATATTGGGAGGATTTTCACAACATTTAATCCATAGAAGGGTCCTTTGGAGGAAGGATTGTTGAGATTTGTATCTTAAAGCACAATTGAGAAATAATTAATTGAAGTTGGAACATGTGACATTTTGGCCTTACCCAGGCATAATGTTCATCTGTAGGTGCTACAAAGAAAAATATGTTTCATATGAAGCTTTACTGCTGGTTCTGTAATATGAGTAATATTTTGATTTGAATAATGATTTTCTTACATTAATGTATGAATATTTAAAAAATAGAAACATGAATATAGAGAATATATCATTTTTGATTTGACAAATGTTTCAATATATTGTTGAACATAATATACTCTACAGGCATATCAAAGTTTCAATGTGGGATCTCTGCTAGTTTTAATGTTATGGACAATTTTATACAGAGAAATTGTCATAATTGTCATCAATGTAACCAATCACAGCCCTCCTTTTACTTGTATCACTGCACATCCTGCAAATCACCAGCAGAGGGCAACTGTTTTGAATTGATATTCACATTCACTGTTTGTAATGCTGACAAATTGGATCATAACTCGAACAGTAGAAGAGATCCCACTCTGGAACTTTGAAATGCCCGTACAGTATATTATGTTAAAAAATATATTGAAAAATTTAGCAAATCAAAACATTTTCAGTGTTGGGGGTAATGCGTTACAAAAGTATCGCATTACACGAATGCATTACTTCTATCAGTAATGGAGTAATATAACAAGTTACCGTGTTAAAATATTGTAATACTATTAGTTACTTTTTCAAGTAACGCATCCAATACTGGCAAATTGGGCCACCTCGATTGGCAAAGTGGGACACTTAATTATTTATTGTAAAGAAGGATAATTGAAAGAGTAAATAATATATACATGAATAAATAATATATATTCGTGATAAACATCAATTATTCATACAAATTAAATGTATTAAAACACTCTTTAGGTATTTCTGTGGAACATTAATAATCTACACAAAATACTCTGCAATGTCAAAGTGGAAAAAATATTATACCATTTGTAAAAGAAAATATGAAAAATAAAACACTAATATATGTTGATTAGATAAGTATTCAACACCCTGAGTCAACACGTTAGAATCCCCTTTGGCATTGATTACAGCTGTCAGTTCTGCCTAAGTCTCTAAGAGCTTTCAACACCTGGGTTGTTCAACATTTGACCATTATTCTTATCAAAATTCTTCAAGCTCTGTCAAATTGGTTGATGATCATTGCTAGACAACCATTTTCAAGTCTTGCCATATATTTTCAAGCAGATTTAAATCAAAACTGTAACTCGGCCACTCAAGAACATTTACTGTCTTCTTGGTAAGCAACTCCAGCGTAGATTTGGCCTTGTGTTTTAGATTATTATCCTGCTGAAAGGTGAATTTATCTCCCAGTGTCTGGTGGAAAGCATACTGAACCAGGTTTTCCTCCAGGATTTTGCCTGTGCTGAGCGCCATTCCGATTCTTTTTTAACCTGAAAAACTCCTCAGTCCTTAAACATTACAAGCATACCCATAACATGATGCAGCCACCCCTATGCTTGAAAATATGGAAAAGTGGTACTCAGTAATGTGTTGTATTGGATTTGCCCCAAACATAATTTTTTTWATTTCAGGATAAGAAGTGATTTGCTTTGGCACATTTTTTGCAGTATTACTTTAGTGCCTTGTTGCAAACAGGATGCATGTTTTGGAGAGAGAAAAAAATATTCGGTACAGGCTTCCTCCTTTTCACTCTGTCAATTAGGTTAGTATTGTGGATTAACTACAATTTAAAAAATTATGTATTTAACCTTTATTGAACTAGGCAAGTCAGTTAAGAACAAATTGTTATTTACGATGACGGCCTACCAAAAAGCAAAAGTCCTCTCGTGGGGACGGTGGCTGGGATAAAACAAAAATATATACATAGGACAAAACCCACATCACGACAAGAGAGACACCACAACACTACATAAAGAGAGACCTAAGACAACATAGCATGGCAGCAACACATGACAACACAGCATGGTAGCAACACCACATGACAACATGGTAGTAACACAACATGGCAGAAGCACAACATGGTAGCAGCACAAAACAGGGTACAAACATTATTGGGTACAGACAACAGCACAAAGGCAAGAGGGTAGAGACAACAATACATCACGCAAAGCAGCCACAACTTTCAGTAAGTGTCCATGATCGAGTCTTTGAATGAAGAATGTTGTTGATCCATCCTCAGTTCTCCTATCACAGCCATTAAACTCTGTAACTGTTTTAAAGTCATCATTGGCCTCATGTTGAAATCCCAGAGTGGTTTCCTTCCTCTCCGGCAACTGAGCTAAAAAGGATGCCTGTATCTGTGTAGTGACTGGGTGTATTGATACACCATCCAAGGTGTAATTAATAACTTCACCATGCTCAAAGAGATATTCAATGTCTGCTTTTTTTTCTTTAATAGGTGCCCTTCTTTGCAAGGCATTGGAAAACCTCTGTGGTCTTTGTGGTTGAATCTGTGTTTGAAATTCACTGCTCGACTGAGCCACCTTAAATAAAATTGTATGTGTGGGGTACAGAGATGAGGTAGTCATTCAAAAATCATGTTAAACACTATTATTGCACACAGAGTGAGTCCATTTATTATGCACATTTTTACTTAGTCTTGCCATAACAAAGGGGTTGAATACTTACTGACAAGACATTTCAGATTTTTGTTTTCTATTTATTTGTAAACATTTCAAAAAACATAATTCCACTTTGACATTATGAGGTATTGTGTCTAGGCCAGTGACCAGACAATCTAAATGTAATCAATTTTAAATTCAGGCTGTAACACAACATTTGAAAAGGTCTATGGGTGTGAACAATGTCTGAAGGCACTGTACCTGTATGGTTATGAATATAGATAGCTAGGGTTTTTAAATGTTGGTGAGGTCATATCTTTCCAAGTAAAATGAAGCTATGTTAGCTTTCTCTAGCAAGCTAGCCGATAGCAGATTTAAGGAAAGTTAAATGGAACATTTGATCCTATTTAGAAAATGGATTTCTGTTAAGGAAACATGTATTTCATAATCCCCCCAAAAAGTATTTTTCCATTAAAATGACCTAGGGGAGTGTCAGTTCAAAAGTAACATGGTCTCCCAGTTTGACAGTAGGCAGCAGCATACCACCCTGAAATACCACTGCTGGCTTGCCTCTGAATCTAAGCAGGGTCGGTCCCTGGATGGGAGACCAGATTATTCTGGAAGCGGTGTTGGAGGGCCAGTATAAGGCACTCTTTACACTAGTCTAAAGAAAATATCCCAATGCCCCAGGGCGGTGATTGGGGACATTGCCCTTTATAGGGTGCCGTCTTTTGGATGAGGCATTAAACAGGTGTCCTGACTCTCTGTGGTCACTAAAGATCCCATGGCTCTCATCGTAAGAGTAGGGATGTTAAATTCCCAAACTGGACGTCATCATGGCCACCTAATCGTCCTCAGCTTCCAATTGGCTCATTCATCCCCTGTAACTATTCCCCAGGTTGTTGCTGTAAATGAGAACGTGTTCTCAGTCAACTTACCTGGTAAATAAGTGTTGTAAAAAATAATGGGACACTATTAATTTTTTAAAATATTTTAACAAGGTGAGAGTACTGTAGTACAAAAACCACTTCGTCATTTTCATTCTCAATTACATCCCATTACAAAATATGTTGTAAAGAGACACTGAATATCCTTTCTTCCTTTTTTTATAACCGTAACATTATTTACCTCATAACACTGTCATTTTATTTACCATTATGCCTCTGTTATTACACAGGATGCCACACCCACAATGATGATGTCATACCCTTTGAACCCATTGTTTATTATTATATACAGTTGAAGTCGGAAGTTTACATACACTTAGGTTGGCGTCATTAAAACTCGTTTTTCAACCACTCCACACATTTCTTGTTCACAAACTATAGTTTTGGCAAGTCGGTTAGGACATCTCATTTGTGCATGACACAAGTAATTTTCAAACAATTGTTTACAGACAGATATATTTCACTGTATCACAATTCCAGTGTGTCAGAAGTTTACATACACGAAGTTGACTTTGCCTTTAAACAGCTTGGAAAATTCCAGAAAATGATGTCCTGGCTTTAGAAGCTTCTGATAGGCTAATGTACATAATTTGAGTCAATTGGAGGTGTACCTGTGGATGTATTTCAAGGCCTACCTTCAAACTAAGTGCCTCTTTGCTTGACATCATGGGAAAATCTAAAGAAATCAGCCAAGACCTCAGAAAAAAAATTGTAGACCTCCACAAGTTTGGTTCATCCTAGGGAGCAATTTCCAAACTCCTGAAGGTACCACGTTCATCTGTACAAACAATAGTACGCTAGTATAAACACCATGGGACTACGCAGTTGTCATACCGCTCAGGAAAGAGCGGGTCGGTCTCCTAGAGATMAACGTTCTTCGGTGCAAAAAGTGCAAATCAATCCCAGAACAACAGCAAAGGACCTTGTGAAGATGCTGGAGGAAACAGGTACAAAAGTATCTATATACACAGTAAACCGAGCCATATATCGACATAACCTGAAAGCCCGCTCAGCAAGGAAGAAGCCACTGCTCCAGAACCACCATTAAAAAGCCAGACTACGGTTTGCAACTGCACATGGGGACAAATATTGTACTTTTTTGAGAAATGTCCTCTGGTCTGATGAAACAAAAATAGAACTGTTTGGCCATAATGTCCATCGTTATGTTTGGAGGAAAAAGGGGGATGCTTGCAAGCCGAAGAACACCATCCCAATCGTGAAGCATGGGGGGTGGCAGCGTCATGTATTGGGGGTGCTTTGCTGCAGGAGGGACTGGTGCACTTATCAAAATAGATGGCATCATGAGGGAGGACAAATATGTGGATATATTGAAGCAACATCTCAAGACATCAGTCAGGAAGTTAAAGCTTGGTCGCAAATGGGTCTTCCAAATGGACCATGACCCCAAGCATACTTCCAAAGTTGTGACAAAATGGCTTAAGGACAACAAAGTCAAGGTATTGGAGTGGCCATCACAAAGCCCTGACCTCAATCCTGTAGAAAATTTGTGGACAGAACTGAAAAAGCGTGTGCGAGCAAGGAGGCCTACAAACCTGACTCAGTTACATCAGCTTTGTCAGGAGGAATGGGCCAAAATTCACCCAACTTATTGTGGGAAGCTTGTGGAAGACTACCCAAAACTTTTGACCCCAGTTAAACAATTTAAAGGCAATGCGACCAAATACTAATTGAGTGTATGTAAACTTCTGACCCACTGGGAATGTGATGAAAGAAATAAAAGCTGAAATAAATAATTTTCTCTACTATTATTCTGACATTTCCCATTCTTAAAATAAAGTGGTGATCCTAACTGACCTAAGACAGGGAATTTTTACTAGGATTAAATGTCAGGAATTGTGAAAAACTGGAGTTTAAATGTATTTGGCTAAGGTGTATGTAAGCTTCCAACTTCAACTGTACTTCCTCACTAACACACAGGTATTGATTGTTGATTAAGATATCTATTAGAAAGCTTAAAAGTCACTTTTCTCTGTGTCCCATTTAACCAATACTCACCTTATATGGAATGGTTCCACAAAAATGTGTGAAAGAGACATTTATACTCATTATGATAAAACATAAATATTTAATATGTTCTAACACAATTTCCATATAAACAATCGACAACTGACAAATGCAATTCAAAACGGAAAAGTGTATTTTATCACAACAAAATAATATCTTGATAAATCTAACATATCAAAGGAATATTGGCCATAAACATTCTGGCAGCTTTACGAAAAGATACAGTACATAGCCTGTATTTAATGCCTTTAATATGTAGGCTATCAAGTCACAACAAGGCCGACTTCAAATGCCGCCGTCAAAGTTCAAATAACCCCGCATTAACTGACCGCAGCGCAAATGCAAACTATGTCAGGTCAATCCTACACATAATAATGCATTGAAATAAAAGGATTATAATCAAAGGGATAACTTATCATCAACGAACTACAGTATTTAAGTCTAACGAAATCGACCAAACAACGGCAAAAAGTACCAAAGGAAAATCTACACCTTCGCTCATCTGATAGGCCTATAGTAGAGCTTCGTGCTGAATGGACAGTATAAAAAAAAAGCCAAATAACGAGTAATAAGTAATAGATTGCTTTTCCAAGTAACGAATTCAAACTCTGTTCATGTTTAGATTTTTAAATATTCATTCATTATTGTAAGAAAATTGTTATTGAAATCAAAATGTAAAATACTACTCATAGTGCAGAGCAAGCTGTAAAGCTTCATATAACACCAATGTTTTGTAGCACCTACAGGTGAATCACTATGAAATCTTAAAGGAGGCCTGGGCAAGGCCAAAATTCCAAATATTCCCACTTCAATTAATTATTTTTGAATTATGCTTGAAAATAAAAATGTTAAATATATGTCAACAAACCTTCCTCCAAAGGACCCTTCTATGATTAAATGTTGTGAAAAAAATGTTGTTCTAGTTGTCGTGAGATATCACCCAAAGGTGAAATAATTTCCCTTATTATTTCGCAATTATTCTGGGACGTTCAAATCATCTCACATGATAATTTAAAAAATATTTTTAAAAATCACAGACTGTTAGACCTGTAGTAACCACACTACTTCAATGTTATTTTTACGTTACCTTTACCAAAGCCAAGAGGTATTTTTATTTTGTTCGACAGAGTGATATGCTGCACAGTGCCAGAGTATATTAATGTGTAATTTCTTTCCCAGACATAATCACGCCGTAGTGAAAATGATGGCACCCACACCACAAACTCTTCAGCTTGAAACCCTGCAGGTTCCAGCACATCTGGTGAACAATGGACAACTGTAAAGACTGAGTGTGATGTATGAGAATCATAAAGTCTTTTGTCATCTAGTCGCATTGCTGGGGTAAATTATTTCTCAAGCATAAATCTCTCCGACGGTCATTTTATGTGATTCGAGGGACCTTTTAAAGCAATTATTTGACATTGAGAGGGAACATTCAAAACCTGCAGGACATGACTAGTGATCGACGTGGAAAAAGGTTTTGCAGACATCCAAGTTTCTCAATTTCCCTGACCAGAGGTGAAGAAACTTCACAAAAACATTATGTAAACATGAGAACTAACTACTGTACAAGGCTAGGTTTGGACTTTGTTTCAAGGTGCATCCTTGTTGGCATATTTGTATTTAAGAAAATCATTCAATAGTTTGTTGTTTTATGAGTCACATCCCTAATTCAAATGTACACGGTAAACATAGTAATTTTTGGCCAGGTCAAACAGACTGACCGGTGCACTCACGTTCTGTTTAATTGAAACAGAATGTGAGTTATCGCGAGATCAGGCTGGGTTCACGGGGTTATGTATTTTTTTTACATAGCCCCAAAACCAGGCAACCAGTTTTTATTAACTAGACCTCGGGTAGACTACAAGTGATGTTTTGTGTACAAGAACTGCCTAGAAGTACCTACCCTTTGATAAGCCTGGTAGATGACATCATAGATGAATCCCTGGGGCATCTCACTGGCTCTGTACATGGTTCTCTCCAGAGAATGGTCCAGGTAGCCCTCCAATGTGGTAGCAATCACTGTGGAAACCAGAGGTCGGATAGCCCCAGCAGCCTGCAAAATAATAAACGGAACGGAATATGTCCTTCTTCCTTATGGAAATACACACATCAATCCAAAATTTATCAAATGGTTCCGATCCTATTGTGTCTTGAGGCTTACCACTCTTGTTCTAACCATGGCTGGATAACAACAATAAATCCCAGCTAAACAACAGCTTGTGCACACAATGCTTTTCCTGTACAATTGGAAGTTCTTCATAAGCAACATTCCTGAGATCGTATTTTCTTGTGACCATGACATGATTGAGGATGAAAATCCCCATTGTGCCAAGAACAAGTACGGTTAATGAGATAAGGGGGGGAAAAATGACTAGAAAATGGAATGAAAGCAAACATGTGTTATGTGTGTTACACATGTTATTAAAATCAAAATGAATCTCATGCTCTTCGGAGGAGACTGACATTTTATCATGATCGAGGATACTGGCAAGTTAATGAAGACCAGACTGCTGGCTTTGAGAGTTAGTCACACACACACGTCAGCCCCAATGTCAAAGAGCTCCTGCTCACACTTCTCACTTTTGTGACCAGCCTTCAACAATATCACGTCACATCTAGTAAAATATAAATCACCGTCTAAACATATCAATGTCTTCCTTAGCCACTAATATCAGCCAATGTGGTTTTAATTTGTCATGGCTTACAGAAGGTATACATGGCTACAGTTGAGAGCAATGAATCGCTCCGTCTGAGCTCCACTGACTGTGTTGCGTTGGAAGAGATAGAGGACTTTGAATATGTACAAACCCCTTGTTCTTTGGCAGCCATTGTTATCTTGAGGAGGAAGTCCTCTTCCACAAAGGGCCGCACTGCATCATGGATGATGACCACCTTTGGTTTGACGCGGGCCATACCATCCTCTCCCTCACTGAGGGCGCGGACCCCATTGAATATAGATCTGTGGCGAGTGGATCCGCCATGTACCACTAGGACATTTCTGTGGTGGAAGCGATGGATAATGTCCATCATCAAATCTAAGCTCTCCTTGGCAACCACCACAACGATGGTTTGGATCCATGGCACTCTGTCAAAGAAACAGTGTGTATAGTCATAAGTCAACACCTTTCGCACTATGGTTAGAACATATCATTCTTGTTGAGTATATTTGTTTCATTACTTGTGTCATGACTTATTATTAAACAATTATTTTACATTATTTCAACAGAATTCCACTGAAATGGTCAGTATGAAACAAAAATACCTAGTAGTATCAAGAACAAGTAGACTATTTTGGACGTTGTTGGAAGTTGTAGAAAGACTCAAAAGTGTAAATGTGTGACCTGATGGATTCAGTAAAGATCAATTAAATGGGGTAATGAGACATTACAAAACCTTACATTTATTCAACCATAACATAAAAGAGCGTAAAACCCCAGTGAAATGGTTTGTTTACATGTGGCCACTGTCTTGCGCAGTGACAAGATTAAGGGGCAGGGCCATAAAACTACAGTATTCCAAACGGGACATATGTTTTAGCATGCAAACATTCGACACTTCAAGTGTTACCTCTCGAAAGTTTGAATTGTGTAGCTTATCAGAGGTCTGTTGAGAAACGTACAGAACTGTTTGGGTGTCAGTAGCCCCGTTCTTTCTCCACTGCCACCAGCTGGAAGAACCACAGCTACCGGGAAATCGACGCTGCAAAGTCCCGCAATGTGCTTGTCCAACCGGGCTTCGCATGCTGAGAAATGTCGTGGTTCAACAGGCCTGTCCATGTCGCCCGTTTCCTTTTACGTGCTTCAGGGCAATTGAGTGATTTGAAGTTAAAACGGACTAACACTTGATGTCACGAATACGTCCTATCGGTATCCCCATATACAGTTTCATTCATTCCTTTATGGGCGGAGTCGCGTAGACTAGTGATTGATTCGATTTGTATCCTGCTACATTGTAGCCACAGTCCTGCGCTTGCGCGCTGTCAAGGAAGCCCCATACCAGCTCTACGTCACTGATGTTATCTGTGGGGTCTTTGCTGATGTCTCAAGATTTCAATATCACCTATCATATCTACTATGTATATGTGGTTATTTATGACAATTTTGCTTATCCTGCATGCTTTCATGCCTTTTTAATTTTGACTGCTTGATGGAATTGAGCATACATTTTCATTTTAGTCATTTAACCAGATGCTCTTATCCAGAGTGATTTACGGGAGCAATTAGGGTTAAGTGTCTTGCTCAAGGGCACATTGACAGATTTTTCACCTAGTCGGCTCAGGGTTTCGAACCAGCAACATTTCACCGCCAGGCTACCTGCTATATTCATTTATTTATTCAAGCTTGCTTGATCTGGTGCAGAAGTATAACTAGTGTGATATGATAATTGTATGTGTAGGTTTATACTATATGGGATTACTTGATCTACATGCTTCAACACTGAAATGCCATCTAATGTTCCATAGAACAATTTGGGGGTAGGCCTACATAGTTGTAGGTGGTCGACATGCACTGCCACCCAAGATATGTTTAAAACTAAATTACAATGTGTAAGTAGCCTACCACAGAACATGGATTTACATCAATGAAACAAGAACTTGAAAACGGCCCTTAGGACAACAAATAATTGCAGGGGGGAAAAAATAATACTGGGTAATATTCTATTTTAAAAGTGGCAAATTAGATCTCTAATGTAAGAATCAACATACAATAAGGTGAAATTTACGTTAACATTTATTATTTTTTCAAATGAAAACATGAGCAATGACAGCTTTTTGCTAAATATGTGTGATGCATATTAAAAGGTTTATCAAATGAAGAGCAATACAACATATATATTACATCATATACATCTTATAGAAAACGTTTATACATCTGTTACCATACTTCAGAGGACATGTGATATCATACTATATATGTACACATATTTACATTGTGTATTTGTGGTGCTTTTGTGATGGGAAACCCCTTTTCATGCAGAGCTTATTTTATTACATTATATTGGCTGTAAAACTGTGTTTGTATAATGGAGTGAAGAGCAGGTTTACATTGTCATACAAGAACTTGAATGATGCGAATTATCTTAAAGTTCCAGACAGTTCTATTGGTCATGATGACCCCATTTAGGTTCATTTCATCTTATTAGCTAATGATTCAATGGTGCCCATTGGTCCTCAGATGTAGCAAGCAAGCAATGCCATTAGCTTTTACAAAGTCACTTTCAGTGGTCCTCCTCACAACAAGCCAGTCCCAATAAAAGATAATCCAAGACCACATTCACTGAGGCATTCTGCAGTCCTGCCTTAGGGCTCTGCTTCATGCCAATTCTCGTTTAGCTTGATCTTCCCTAGCCTCCTTTTGGCTTTGGCTTTGTGTTTGTGGAGAAGCTGGGGCCGAGACAAGGCAGGCTCCTCAAACTTCATATGGCTCGACTCGTTGTGTTGCCGGGAGTACCTCTTACACTTGCACGAGGTGACCACGGTGATTTTGTACGTTCTTGTACTGCTGTCCTGGCACTGCAGTTGGATGCGTTGGGTGCGCGTCTTGTCGTTGACGCAACGCCAGTCCTGACTGTTCCTCCGGCTCCAGAACTTTCTGCCGTAGCCGCCGCCGATCCAGTTGGGAAGCATCTGAGCGGGGAGGCACTCACCAGCACATACCAGCTCCTTTATGGGGTTGATGCTTGTGCATTGGCCATCAGAGATGTACTTGGTGGACCTCAGCTCTCTACAGCCAACTTGACTTCTCTGATCTGTAAGAGAGAGAAACGATGAGAATCAAACAACTTTGAACATCTAGTGAAGATTAAAATGTCCTTTTGTGGCCCCAAACTATTTGGTTTCACTTTAAATTCTACTGCAGGTAACATAAAGGGTTTTCGATCAGAAAACCTTACAAACACAGCCGTCTATTTAGTTAATTTGGAGGTTTTTGACACAGACTATAAGCCTATACCGATTACTGGCTTGTAGAGAGGAAATGGTGCATTGCTCTTGCATGAGAGGAAGGGCTTTAGTGTTCTGAGCTATGTCAATGGAGCTGGCTTTCCTATAGGATTATCAGCGGGCAACTGGTAGGACAATCAGCACTGTTCTGCTCCAGGCTACAGCTCCTCACTCACCCTGTAATCCAAGCCAGGGCACCATTCACAGACTGCCATACACCTCTGTGACAATGTGCCCCCTTCTCTATGACAGAGTTTGATGAATGAAGAGAGGAGAGGCTCCTTTTCTCTCCTTCATGCTCGGGGTCCTGAGAGAGCTCAAGTCAAACAGTGCCACAATCACAGACTTCCTGTGTATAGGAACACGCCTCCATTCAGTGGCGCTGACACACTGTCACTCCCCAAACACTAGCCTGGCTGCCCTGGGTGACTCATCTCTGCTGCCCTGCTTGGACACCTGCCAGGAGTGTGTGTGTATTGAAGATCATAGTGCCAAGCTTTGCCTGGTCTCACTCAGTGGGGGCATCTGATACTGTCTCTGGAGTGTCACTACTTAGCTACTGACCAGAGCTGATCATATCCATGCCTATTGTACTATATATATATATATCCATGCCTATTGTACTATATAGGCCCACTATGTATATAACAGCTGGTTGTAGTTTTAGCAGTTACATTTTTACATTAAGACTGTAGTATATTATAATTTAGAGAACATAATCTCAACAACCTAATTGTAGAAACCTCTATAAACCTGCTTGTGCTGGGATAAATATGTCTATGCACTTGTCTTGAAATAAATAAAAAAAAACGTTTACAAAAGTTAAAAACCAAGGAAAATAGTTAAAAACCTTAAAGCACAATTTCTCAATGTAAGAAAGAATACTGAACAATACTCACCAACTCTATCGTTCCCAGCAGTATTTCCCGCGCCTCTCCCGCCGTTTCTTGCCCGATTTAAAGAGACATTGCTCGGGGCATCCTGCACAGGAGTACCCACGTGCGAGTATAGGATCTCCGTACCATCATTCTTGAACGCCTGGCAACTCCTCACAAGAATACAAAACAAGAATACCAGGTGGCACGTCTTGCATGCGCTCAAGTGCATATTGCTTCTGGGGATGTAGGAAATAAGCAGATCCCGTGTCAGGTAAATTGATTCTGTGCCTCTGATGTCTGCGGCAGAATTACTACGTTCTGAGCTTGTTTTATATAGGCCTGTCCGAGTCTTGTTTTGGCAACCGCTCAGGTAACCGCTCTCTTGACTGAAGGCTGGGCGTAACTGGATAACCACGCCCATTTGTCTGTGCGCTACAGAGCCAGCGCGTGTACAACATCTGGAGTGATCCTGTTCCTGTCTCTCCAATTGATGGGATTTGGTGCTATTGCGTAATTTGTGTTTCTTCAGATCCCCATCTATTCGTCACATTTAATCTATTCAAAATATTAGAAGAGACTCCACTTTTGGTCTCTGCAATAATGTGTTCTTCTTCTGTTAAATGTTMTTTTTTTTTATTCCCTCATTTAATCATCTTCCATGTTCTGACACGCAGTCTCACCTACTCTCTTAATTCAAAAATGAAAGCTGATAGGGTCTGTGTAATTTGCTTTCGGTCTCTGTCATTCTCTTCCTCTCGACCTCTCAATCCCCTGTCATTTTTACACCTAATGATTGGAGTGCCTAGACTAACTGGAGTCTTTGTGTGTGTGCTACTCATGGCAAGGAGAGATATAATTACTTCTGTGGGAGCATTCACTTCAGCCTTGTCTTCCAGATTTGAAAAGAAGTGTCACACATAGACACTAATTGTTGCTCATGTGAAGGAAATCTGATACACTTTTGTTCAGTGTCATTATCATATGAACCTAAAATATAGGGGCATCCTTCCTCCTGTGTAGAATACCAGAAAGCATTGAAAGCAAATCAGATGTACTGTATCTTGTGATATAATATCTGCCTGAATACATGTAAAGGTGAAGCCATAATATATTTTTATACTATTGTTGGTTTTGTAACTAATGGCCTTGTCTCTTTTTACTTACATACAAGGCATATTTCACTAAATAGGTATTTCACCTACCTCACTTCCGACCACAAAATAAAGACAATACCACCATTTTATCCCAGGAGACTAGTAATACATGGATGGCTTTCCCATCTACAGTCCTTTAGGTGATGGGGTGAATGATGCAGAAGTTCATACGATATGCCACTGTCATGTTTCTCCCATCTAAAGGAGCAGAAAGCTGAGACAGCACCGTCTGTATGTGTCCAGACCATGGAGACGGTGACATATAGGAGTAGATCAGGTGACATAATCCTGTGGGAAGTAAAGGGACAGGCACACAATCCCACACACATTCCTGCATGCACAAACACGCACGGACACACACACACACACACACAGTGAGTTATTAACATATTGACAAGCAACATGACAGGAGTGTGTGTATTAGCAGGAAGGACCCTCATGTGGTAATAGGAGGGGGGAAGGGGGGACTAGAGAGGGACAAAAGGAATGCATAACATGGGAACAAAGCCAAGAGAAAAAAGTTCATGGGTGCGTAGAATTCAGTATGAATCCCCAAGGAAGCCCAGTGTATAAATGCAGACAATGGATGTGTGTCTTATTCTAGAGAGAGCTGTTCTCGGTTTGCCTTTAGCCACCAGATTCAAGGTACTGATTTCATTTTCCCAATTGTGTATWATTATTGATATGAATTATTATGTCAAAATTGTGAAATATCCCAATTTACTGTGAAGAATAGAATTGTGAACTTGGGCCACAGTTCAATAACAGGCCCACGATAATGTAATGAAATAAATGCATGCAATATAGGGAAAACCTATGTCATTCTGAAACTTATCACCCTACAGTCAATACACTGGGTAGAGATAGTATGCCATCTACTGACCAGTTGTTGCCATTGTTGAAGGAATTGAATTGCAGCATGGTTAAGGTGATATTATGAATGTTATCATTTAGCCTCACATTATAACAAAATATATATATTATTGCTTCCTGTCCCACAAAAAAAACTAATAGCATGGGAATAAATACATTTCTGAAACCTGTGCAATCTGAGGATGAACAAGAGAACAGCTTTCTTTGATTGTTATGATTCAAAATGAAAACAGGGGTTTCCTGGTTACAGGTAGACCTACTGTAGTAGGGCGGTTGGTCAGGTTTGGTTTGTCCTTCGTAGGGTGATAGACATGGAGGTGTGTCTGAATTACTATATTTCATATATCTTACCTAAAAGATTGATCAAATYTTTTGAAGATGTAATGATATTTAGAATTGTACTGCATATTCCTACAGGACATTGATGATGCTCTCCAGGAGTATGAAATCAGGAGGGACATTGATGTCTGTCAACTTTACCTTGGCAAATAGTAGTCTTATCATTACTTCTAACTACGGAATCTATAACTTGAGAATGTCAAATGAGGCCCTATTCATTGCAAGGCTGTGGATGTGATGTGACCTGTAAATTATAATTTGTTGGAAAATATCTATCATGTCAGTATATGCCAGTATTATGTTACATAAAATGCTTTTTTGCAAATTAACTAAATCATATTATACTTGTCAATATTCCAGACTTGTCAAGATTATCCATGCTGAGATACTATTGGCTGAATAACAACAAGATACTGTAGCCAACATCACAAACAGATAATGATACTGTATACAGTTATATTAAATGTGGGAATGTGTGACACTCAAACACGAGGCATATCATGTCAGAATAGCCAAGAAAGGAAAAATAAWTTTTTTGACACAACAATGTATTGTAACAGTTTCACTAGTAAGTTGCTTATTTTCCAATTTTTGGAATATGATTTCAATATTTGTTGACATACCTCTTCTATCCAATAACTGCACTGACGGCAAGTTATGGACCACATATTGATGATATCTGGTCTATTGTGAGTAGCGATTCAGGAAAAAAGCTGGAAAAGCAATTGTCAAACAAACTTTGATCTACAATACTGTATCAAATCCAAAGGAGGCTGGTGGGGGGAGGTAAAGGAGGACYGGCTCATTGTAATGGCTGGAATGGAATTAATGGAATGGTATCAAACATATGGAAACCACATTTGACTCRGTTCCATTTGTTCCATTCCAACCATTAAAATTAGCCCATCTTCTTATATCTCCCCCCACCAGCCTCCACGGGTCCGATCTGTTTCTTCCTCACATAACCATGTCAAATGTGAGGGCCTTGGACTGCACAGTATCAGTGGAATCCCTATTCACTCACTGACAGTGTGGAGATGCTGCAAGTTCCTCAGCMCAGCCACGCAGTCCTCCAGCCTCTTCATCTGGTGTTTGTGCAGAAGAAGAACCCAATGGCAGGTTAGGTGTCTCAGAGCGCCAAGGAATGGGAAACATACAGTAAAGACAGTAGCCTGAGTGCCAGCCTGTTTCTGCTCTCTTAACAACTCCATGTGAAATTGTCATGCCGAACTTGGCTTGACAATGATAGTAATGGACTTCGCAAGAGCACAAACAGATCTGGGAACAGGCTATAAAGACAGGATAGGCATGTCTGCACTTGGGGATGGAAAACACAGATCCACAACAAGACAAACTCACACAGAGAACATGCAATGCAATGCTATAGCATATGCTTAGGAAAACAAAGATTGTAATATTTACATGAAATAGATATTTTATTATTTTGGAGCTAAAGTTCTGTTATGCAACAGTTGAGGAAATGGTAGAAGAGTTTGTTAATTTGAAACATTTACAGAGCATTATGGAGTGGATATGAAGTGGGATCCTTGTTGAACCTAAAGTGATGCCCGGTTGCCAGTGGTGAAGCAGGAGGAGAGGAACAGTTCATTACAGCCGTTTAGTATAGAACGCCATTGTGTCCCCCAGTCACTGGCATTTGGCAGGCGGGCAGAGACTTCTGCCAGTAGAGAGACTGGCATCTATGGGGAGGGATAGTACTGTACCATAGTACTGTACCAAAGGAGCTTTTTTAATATATTGACTTGAAAAATGTAGATAATYTGCAGTCAATTTGATCATTTTCATCTGACTTGCAGGTCACTATGGCTCAAGACAAATAAGGGATATGGGTGACTATCTCATGATACAAATTCTACAKTTGAATGTATGACTCCTAAAGTATTGAATGTTTTCAATGTCTATATACATGTGCTTCTCTGTGATGCTTATCTCTGCCCAGGAGCCCATTGGATGAAACAGCAGATCCCAGTGTGCGCAGGGCCATGCAGAGATCCATCATGCAGTTCTCCACTGTGGACTGGAAGGCCATTTCCACCGCCAAACAGAGAAAGCTAGGGGAATGGAACCGGCCAGGGGCCAACATCCTCACTGTCATCTTCAGCTAACTGCACCAGCAACACGAGGGGTGAATCTCAATTTTATTTAACAGATTCTTCATGTCCTCTCCTCCAATGCATTTTGAGAAGCCAAGGAGAGAATATCCCAGGGGAGGAACCTCAGATCTTCTGCTCCACTACGCTTTGAGAAGGAGGAGGATGTGAGGAAATACAATTGAGATTCTCACCTGAAGGTCATACCAGTGTGGTGTCATGRTGTATGAGCCTGTAGAGGGAGCTCTAGCTGAATTAAACCAGTCAATAGAATCAGTTTCCTCATTACTAACACACTACAGACACCCCAGTTTATTGTTACACAGTACAGGATGAACTTGAGGAAGAACTCTGGGAGTCTGAATCCTCACTGGTCTACATTAAGCAMCTTTCCCATGTGAGTGGAGTCTAGTCTTAGCCTGATCCCAGATGTTTGTGCTATCATAACGCAGTGTCATACGAAACAGTGTTTGGCATGTCAAGGAGTGGCATGATGACTGATACAAACAGACTGATACCCAGGCGAGTCTACTCTGTCATACGATCAAAAGCACATAGAAACAGTACTGTGGTGTTTATTCTGTTGTATTACAATCAGTCATTTGACATCTTTGAAACATCAGTATTCAACAAAACAGCAACATTGTTAGAGGGATTTGCCACGTTTCTTTTTCAGGAGGTTAAAGTAACTTCAAAATAATGTGGTTCTTGGCCAATTCAAGCCACTGTACGTTTGGAAACAATGTCCTTTTTCTATTAACTAGGGAAATGACTAGACGCAGAATTATTAGTTTTAAAGGACAAGAACAAACAGAATAGCAATTAAATCTACTACTACTTCTTCACATTACACTCCCTGAATCACTTTCCATTACTCTTGAACAAAAACCACCAACATAATTATATTAGTCTACATAGACATTTAACATTGAATATGAATGATGAAAAAAAATGGAAATAATAATAATAATAAGTATATATATTTTTTTAAAGCATAGACACTTGTGACCCTAACCCTTCTTCCATCGTGTGCAATAATGTTGCGTTGCTTTGATGGAAAACAATGTCAGATCATCAATAAATAAGGGATCCTTTCCCATGGGTTTAGGCCTTAAGCTTGTGTGAAACTCCTGCTTACTTCATCCCCAGGTTAACTGTTGTGCCTTACACGGCAGGCCTCCCTTAGACCTTCTAGGACAACAGTGTAGACCTGGAGTAGGGGAGACAGCAGGGTGTATAGGCATTGTGCAACTGTGTTGGACGTCCCTTACAGGCCCCCCTTCAGTTCTCCGTGTCTGGAGTGGTGGAGACAGGGCTGGGGAGAGGGGGGTCTGCTTGGTTGTCAGAGGGAGACGGGGAAGACGGAGAGTCTTCATTGGGTCCCACTGAGAGGTCCTGCATGGAGCCTGTCGCCGACTCTACCGCCTGGCTCTGCTCTGAGAAACACAGAAGGAGCCCACTGTTAGCATGATGCCTTGTAACACAACGCAATAGAAAGACTATTTAAGCTAACTACCACTTTTGAAGCTGAGGCGTCCTATTCAAAACCAAGAATCCTTTCGTAACCAATGTACAGTAGGTGTTTAATGTAATCCATGGTCACTTGGAAATTACAATGAGACATATACAAATTAAACAAGAGGTGACATGAAAATGTACAGCCCAAGAAGATTTCTCCAATACCTTTCCTCTGTCGCTCCATCAGCTTGGCTGACTCTGCCTCGTGCTTTTCTCTCTGGTCCTGAAGCTGCTTGCAGACCTTCTTATGGGTGAACCAGTGCATTTTCTGGCAGGCTGGGGCACAGTATATCACCTATAGGAACACAAAAACGTTGCACGTGTTGGTGGAAAAATAGAGGCCCATGCATCGGATGCAAGGATACATAATGACAGATTGACCATTGCAGGTCTATGAATGATGACAGTGGCTATGTTACCGTAGAAACGCGCATTGTGCCTACCATTTTACAGATGGAGCATCTCTTCTCTGCTCCCTTCTCCCCACAGGTGGTACAGAACTCRGCGTCCATGAAGCCCACCTGTCCTGTTATAGCCTGGGTCAAAACTGAGATGGCTGTAGGATCGTTACCCTGACCAGGACAGAAAGGGGAAATGGGAGAGAAAATTCTAAATATACACTAGATATACAGTACAAACAATTGAAAATGACACTAAGGGTCAAAGATTTAGCCTAGTCATGAATACAAAAAAAAAACTATTTTAAAATGGGAAATCCTCATTGAGCATGCTTTTTAGTCCATGACTAAGCTTGATCATTGTCCGGGAAACCGGGCCTAACAGTATAAAAGCTTAAAAAGGTTAAGCCCACAACAGGAAACTATTACGAGTGGAGCTTTACTCAAACTGATGTTGCAAAATTAGTCATTACTAAATACACAGACAGACAGAGAGAGACACAGACAGACAGACACAGAGAGACAGAGAGAGAGCATGACTGTAAAAGCCCTTTGTGACAACTACTGATGGAAAAGGGGCTTCATAAATCAATTTGATTGATGACTGATTGACTCACGATCTCCACGGGAGCGATACTTCGGACCAGCTGCTGCAGCAGTGTGGCGTCGCAGTAGGGGAACTTGCGGATGCACTCTCTGATGAATTTCTCCTGGAACAGCGGGAAGCCGTCACTGTCCCGGCCCTTCAACAAGCTGCATTGGGACAGCAATGACATCTGGGGTTATATACATTGCAATACAGTATATATAACAATCAAAAAGATGTAGTATGTCAGAGTGTTTCTACACATCATCAGTGCAGCCAGATATATGCATTACACATCAATTTCTTCCTCATCTTTCTGACTTTTTGCATTGAGATCCTCTGTCCGTCCAGTTTAATAAAAAAATAAATAGTAATAACAGTGTCCGGGAAACCGGCCCCATATGTATTTACATGTTCATATGTGTATACTCTATGCATGTCCGGGAAACAAGCCCATACAGTCCAAAACCGTCGCCCACCTCTTGATGAGTCCTTCCAGCTTGTCGTCGCACTCCTTGAGGAAGGAGGCACACTTCTGCAGCACACAACTAATGTAGTGCATCTTCATGGCCAGCACCTCGTTCATGTCCTGCTGCTTCACACACTTCTCACAGATCAGCTCCATCACCCGCCGGCACTTCTCCAGGGCCTCCGCCTCGGCCAGCACCGGGTTCTCCTTCACCAGAAGCACCATCTGGGAGAGACAGAGAGAGAAGGGGSGGGTGGTGTCTCATACACTATAAAGGGTGACATAACAGCTCCCTATGTAGGATGCATTGCCAACTGCCACATAAACCACTATTCCCCAAAAAGCTATGCTTTATAAAAAGGTGACATAAAGCACAGATAGGGTTATATTGGTGGTCTTTGTGTTTTGTCTTTTACAGTTCTCCCACAGAAAAGGTCTGCTTTCTTTTTTTTTGCCTGATATCCTTGCTGGTCTGAGTGGTCCAGTGTACACATTGCTTTGATCAAATATGCATCACTTAATATCTCACTCCAAAACCACTATTCCATAATGTGGCCCAGAGACAGCAGTGATGGTATTTTACCTTGACGGGGTTGAGGTTGGTGCTCATGATGATCTTGTGGAGGGGCCCTGCCAGTTTGGGGGGCAGCTTGGGCTCCTTCTCCAGCCCCTGGCGTTTGGTGTAATACTCCAGCTTGGCCCGCGAGAAGAAGTTGTTGATCACCGTCACACAGTCGTGCTGCCCTGGGGAGAGGGAGAGGAGATACACCTGGGTGAGAAACAAGTACCGAAGTCTCACTGTGACAGAGGTTGCATTCATAAAGCTCCAAACAGAATGTGCCCTAATGAACACAATCAGAATAAAGGGGGGCAATGCCAATACGGAGTCATTCTAGTTAATTCTACGTCACAGACATCAAAAACATTTCCATCGGTGTCCGTATGTGGCAGGGTCTACAGTCAATCACGGATTACAAAAAGAAAACCAGCCCCGTCGTGGACACCGATGTCTTGCTCCCAGACAAACTAAACAACTTCTTTGCTCGCTTTGAGGACAATACAGTGCCACTGACACGGCCCACAACCAAAATCTGCGGGCTCTCCTACACCGCAGCCAACGTGAGTAAAACATTTAAACGTGTTAACCCTTGCATGGCTGCCGGCCCAGACGGCATTCCTAGCCGCGTTCTCAGAGCATGTGCAGACCAGCRGGCTGGTGTGTTTAAGGACATATTCAATCAATCCTTATCCCAGTCTGCTGTTCCCACATGCTTCAAGAGAGKCACCATTGTTCCTGTTCCCAAGAAAGATGGGGTAACTGAGCTAAACAACTATTGCCCCGTAGCACTCACTTCCGTCATCATGAAGTGCTTTGAGAGAGTAGTCAAGGATCATATCACCTCCACCCTACCTGACACCCTAGACCCACTCCAATAGGTCCACAGATGACGCAATCACACTGCACAATCTCATCTGGACAAGAGGAATACATATGMAAGAATGCTGTTCCTCGATTACAGCTCAGCTCAGCATTTAACACCATAGTACCCTGGGTCTCGACCCCGCCKTGTGCAACTGGGTCCTGGACTTTCTGAAGGGCCGCCCCCCGCTGATCCTCAACACTGGGGCCCCATAAGGGTGCGTTCTCAGCCCTCTCCTGTACTCCCTGTTCACCCATGACTGCGTGGCCATGCACGCCTCCAACTCAATCATCAAGTTTGCAGATGATACTACAGTGGTAGGCTTGATTACCAACAACGACGGCCTACAGGGAGGAGGTGAGTGAGAGCCCTCGCAGTGTGGTGTCAGGAAAATAACCTCACACTCAACGTCAACAAAACAAAGGAGATGATAGTGGACTTCAGGAAACAGCAGGAAACAGCAGAGGGAGCACCCCCCTATCCACATTGACAGGACAGTAGTGGAGAAGGTGGAAAGTTCCTCAGCGTACACGTCACAGACAAACTGAAATGGTCCATTCACACAGACATCGTGGTGAAAAATGCGCAACAGCGCCTCTTCAACCTCAGGAGGCTGAAGAATTTTGACTTGTCACCAAAAACACTCAAACGCACAATCGAGAGCATCCTGTCGGGCTGTATCACCAACTGGTACGACACCTGCTCCGCCTACAACAGTAAGGCTCTCCAGAGGGTAGTGAGGTCTGCACAACGCATTGCCGGGGGCAAACTACCTGCCCTCCAGGACACCTACACCACCCGATTTCACAGGAAGGCCAAAAAGATCAAGGAAAACAACCACCCGAGCCACTGCCTGTTCACCCCGCTATCATCCAGAAAGCGAGGTCAGTACAGGTGCATCAAAGCTGGGACCGAGAGACTGAAAAACAGCTTCTATCTCAAGGCCATCAAACTGTTAAACAGCCATCACTAACATTGAGTGGCTGCTGCCAACATACTGACTGAAATCTCTAGCCACTTTAATAATTACAAATTGGATGTAATAAATGTATCACTAGTCACTTTAAACAATGCCACTTTATATAATGTTTACATACCCTACATTACTCATCTCATATGTATATACTGTACTCTGTACCATCTACTTCATCTTGCATATGCCACACGGCCATCGCTCATCCATATATTTATATGTACATATTCTCATTCATTCCTTTACACTTGTATGTATAAGGTAGTTGTGAAATTGTTAAGATTACTTGCTCGATATTACTGCACGGTCGGAACTAGAAGCACAAGCATTTCGCTACACTCGCAATTAACATCTGCTAACCATGTGTATGTGACCAATAAAATGTGATTTGATTAGATTTTTTATTATGTGTGAAATCCTTACTGTACATACCGACAAACGCAGCCATCTGAGATGCTGTTCGCCCGACGGAGTTGACCACATCTGTCTCCGCTCCTGCATCTAACATCATCCAGGTGATATCAGTCTTACCTAMATGGCAAGGCGGGGAGAAAAGAGTTACCGCACACAGTCAAATCAACGAATTCCCCCATGGTGCACCTGATATACAGGGATATCCTTTCTCAGCGATACAAACTGTGAGAAAATGTGCCTACCTGATAGCCCAGCGAACATCAGTGCCGTGTAGCCATGCTCGTGTTCATTACAGTTCACATCTGCCCCGTGTTGCAGTAGCAGCTTGCACATGTCCACCTTGCCCTTGTATGCAGCGTGCATGAGGGGAGTCATCCCATTCTGAGGAGGAGAAACAGAACTGTCAGTAGTGTATGTTGTAGATATGCATAATTTAAGTAGCCCATTAGACAAATGATGCTGAATTAAATCTACGCAAAGAAATTTCCCATTGCACAACATTGTAGAATGCACAATGAGATTACGGAAAATAGCCTTTGCTAAACTGTGGAGTGCCTGTACTGCACTGCCTGCTTCTTGAGGAGCAGACATAGGCAATGTTATGAAACAAAAAGAGACATGCTGCCTGTCGTTTTCTTACTGTCCAGTTTGCTGACAAATTATGAAGAGCATAAATCAATAACTTAAAAACGAATGTTATAATAGAATATCGTTGAAAAATTCGAACCCATTTCTGCCTTTACCTCATCCAAACAGTTGACTCTGACATCCTTGCAGCCCAATAATCTTGAGGCTTCTTGAACATTTCCTGAGAAAAAGCATCAAAGGTCAATCATTACTTGTACACGCATGCTGTACGTTCAAGGGATTGTATTGCATTTAAAGCTATGAACACTGCCTCAAGCTAACCAAGGCTTGAAACAACCAACAGTTGTCTTGTCTAGAAAACTGTTCAAGCAATTTCATGAACTGGCTAGCTAGCTAACATAACTTCTAGAACAGTACTAACGTTAGCAGAGTTATAACTATCTGTAGTAACGTTATTAGCTTGGCTAGCTAGCTACAGTAGTTAGCAAGTTTCCTTCCAATGCAACTTGCTGGATTGAGCTATCAAGTTAGCCATATAGCCACCACCATTAGAAACATAATTTAACCCATTAGATAACGTACTAGCTAAATGAAAAATGGTACATGAATCTCAGATATATTATCTAGACTACA
The DNA here is from genome assembly GCF_002910315.2 of Salvelinus sp. IW2-2015. Classification (NCBI taxonomy): domain Eukaryota; kingdom Metazoa; phylum Chordata; class Actinopteri; order Salmoniformes; family Salmonidae; genus Salvelinus; species Salvelinus sp. IW2-2015. The sequence goes on from NC_036845.1 coordinate 14,625,999, forward strand.
GTAGCAAGCGTATTGTCTAGCTAGCTAGCATTAAAGTAAAGAGGCTTTACCTGCAGCAATAACTACGAATAATTCCCTCTCAGTGGAAGATAGATCTCCCTTCTTCGGAGCTGACATATTGGCTACAATTGTGTGTAAAAAAAAATAATCTGTGAATGAAATAAGACAAATATTGATAATTATGAGTGACACTAAATTATAGACTATCGCGATGTTTGGTTTTCATCCTGAAGCTTGCGAGTCTTGCTAGCTGGCTGTTGGGGTTAAAAAGGTGGTCAGACTGGACCACGTTGTACAATACAGGGGTGGGCATTGAAATTCATATTAACTATTTCAAATGTTTCTCTTCCGTTGAAGACATTAACACAGAAAGTAAATAATAAGCACAGATATTATTGCAGTATACAAAATTGCAACACCTTAATTATTTAGCATAATATGAACTGCTTTCAAAGCCCATTCTCCCCCCTTTTTCAACATTTGTTAGCAGTTCCACAGAAGTTTAGAAAGTCAATTATTGATATGTTGAAGCGTTTAGACTGTACATCTTTTATACATTGTTGCTCTAGCCGTCGGTGTTCTTCAATATGTTTTAGTGGGGTATAATTCATCACATTTGTCCATAAGCACTAGCACACTTTCATAACTTGAATAATAAATATTAAGGTGTTTTATTGAAAAGCAATAGTGTTGTTTATCAATGTCCCAAATAAAAAATAAAGATTCGAGATACATTAGTGTCATAACCAGTCATTATATGCTCCCATTGTTTCAAAAGTATTTTTCCTCATCCATTGTAGATTAAACCCCTACAAAAAAAGAGTGCAGTTTTGAAACTGCAGTCCACCGTGGTATTTTGAAGCAGTAATTGCAAATGCAGTTGAACTGCAGTTATACTGCACTCTAACTGCAGTTACACTGCAAAATTATTGCAGTAAAAACTTTTTGGATGCAGAATTTGCAGCATACTGCCCTCTATTTTTCGTTCGGGAATATTTCATGTGAAATGTTTTAGAGTGCAGTCTAGTCCTAGTTAACCTCCCTAGTGGCGCAGCGGTCTAATGCACTCAGTGCTAGAGACGTTAATACAGACCCTGATTCGATTCCAGGCTGTATCATTGGGCGACGCCCACAATTGGCCKTGCGTCGTCCGGGTTAGGGTTTGACCCGGGTAGACCGTCATTGTCAATAATAATTTGTTCTTAGCTGACTTGCCTAGTTAAATAAATGATAAATAAATAAACATGCACAGTATCTGGGAATTAAAATAACACCTTGGTAATCACTTGGCCTTGGTAATCACTTGGCTCAGCCATCACACCATGTTTTTGCGATATTTGCATATGTGAAGTCATAATTTCAAGACGACCAATCAGGTAAGTTGAAAAGCTATTTCCCTGGACTGAGCCCTCCTTGCAATCCTACCCACCTGTAAAACGCCACAGGCACTGTTTGACATTCAATGATAAGACTTAATTACTTTTCAACTCTGATACGTTTGAGTCTGAGAATTGCTTTGTTCGAGAGGATAAAAAACGAGTATCGACAATGGTTTGCGGAGGATTTGTTTGCACGAAGAATTCCCTATGCGCTCTGAACATACTTTATGTTGTAAGTACCACGCACATATGTTTCCATATGGGACCGTATTGTTCTTGATGATAGGCTATTAATGAAAGTGCAAAAGACAACATGATTCTAGCCAAGAATGATATAGCCAGGGKAAGAAGGCTGTCGTGCAAATTAAGTCGTTGTGACACCTATCAAAATGATGGTAGGCTACATTCCAAACAGTTGCCCAAATGTCTCTTAGTTAATGCAGTCTACATTATTGGTTCCCAACCAGGGGTACTTGGCCTATCCACTGGGGGTACTTAAGAAGCCTCATGATACCATAAACCTACTAGTAAAATGTATTTATGGGATTACTTCAAGGTTACACGCGGCAGAACAACATTTTGTTGGTACAGTAACCGAAAAAGGTTGGGAACCATTTGTCTAAACCATATCTGTAAAGTGTGATTGATACATTATCGTCTTGCAATTAATATATAATCAAAGTACTCAATGTGATACTTTGTAAATGTCTTAACAAGTCTTGTATTATCTATTCAATGTATTTATTTCATCTAAACAGACTTTAATCAGCCTGAATGTGGTAGCCTGAATACAGATGGTGTTGACTTTGCCCACATCAAAGAAATCAGCATGAAGTTTCCTTTTCAGTGCTTTTCCGTTCCCAGTGGATTTCTGTCATCACTTTGTATTGTGCTTGGTCTTCAGATGGTGAGCTTGCTGCTGATTGGAGTAGCTGCTTGGGGGAAATGGTTTGGCCTGGTCTCCAGTTTTCGGGTGGTGGCTGGTATCATTGGTGTGGGCATCTTCCTGTTATTTGTGGCCTTCGTGGGCCTCTGTGGTGCCCTGAAGCACCACCAGGTCCTGCTGTTCTTTGTATCCTTCAATCAGGAGTAGGGTGAAGTTGCCCCTAGACACTGAACTTGGGTCATGTTTTTTTTTGCATTTTTACAGCTAATGTTTAGGATTGGGGGAAGGGAAGCTGATCCTAGATCCTTTCATCACCATGTGACATGATTACACAGGGTTGGTTTTGTGTACTTGTAATGTGTTTTATTCATGTCACATCATTACATAGTCAGGTAGGTGAATACAAACTACTACAACACAAGACATATTGAAACAAACACAGAGAACTGTTGTATACTAGAGGATCCTAGTCTCAATGTGTTTTTAACTGCTCTATCCAGACTACACTTAACTGCTATTTTCTCACTTTATGAACAATTCTCTTTCAAATACACAGCCTAGTGTTGCCTAGTTGGTTGTCACATGTGAGCTTCCTTAGTTGGCCTCAGTACATGATTATCCTGTTCCTGGTGTTCATGGTGCAGCTGTCAGTGTCTGCCGCATGTCTGGCTATCAATAAAGAGCAGCAGGTACGTGACAATAAATGATGTGTATTATGTGACTCATGACCACTTAATCTGTAGAACACCTTAAATAAATACTGGACATCATTCATACTTTACTTCTATGTCCTGTATTAGCTATTTGACAAATGGCTAATGCACAACATAAATGGAAAGTGTGAATGATTTCCAGTTGATCTCAAAGAAGCACTCTGATGACATGCTGATTGAATTATGTGACCAGAGCCTCATCTCCCTGCACCGCTTCATCCATTTCCCCCACTGTAGAAAGAACTCCTAGAGGTGGGCTGGAACAAGTCCGAGGCCACTCAGAAGGATGTGGAGAAAACTCTAAACTGCTGTGGCTTCTTCCATCCGAACTATAATGGCACCTGTGACGCGGTAAAGATGCTGGCTTGTTAGCAGTAAAAACCAGCAACATGTTTGTCAGTATCTTGAGTGATGGACACTTTACTTAAATTCTGTCCTGTCTACTTGCTTCCTCACACTACAGGACTGTTTCTCCAACCCATTATCCTGCAACCCTTGTGGTCCAATCATCCAAAGTCATGCTGAGGAGGTTTTACGCTTTGTGGGTGGGATTGGATGCTTCTTCAGCTTCACAGAGGTTAGCAACCTGCTGTAGCCTCATAGCAATGCAGTGGCAATGGGTGGAATTTGCTGTGTAACATAGTAAAAGGCTGTGGGATTCCTATGTAAATTGGAACTGAAAACAACACTTTGTAGTTGGGAATTTTACTGTCTGCATTTTTATATTATGTCATCAATACACTCTACATTTTAGACTTTTGATTTTGACGTCAGGAATGAATTAAACAATTCCAAATCTATTAACACAGTGTACAAAACATTAGGAACACCTGCTCTTTCCATGACAGACTGACCAGGTGAAAGCTATGATGCCTTATTGATGTCACTTGTTAAATCCACTTCAATCAGTGTAGATGACAGGGAGGAGCCAGGTTAAAGGAGATTCAAGTCTTGATATATGAATTGTGTCTGCGTCATTCAGAGGGAGAATGGGCAAGACAAGATTTCAACTGGGTATGGTAATGAGTGCCAGGCTCACCAGTTTGAGTGTGTCAAGAACTGCAACGCTGCTGGTGTTTTCATGCTCAACACTTTCCCATGGGTATCAAGAATGGTCCACCAGGACATCCAGTCAACTTGACACAATGTTGGGACACATTGGTGTCAACATTGGCCAGCATCCCTGTGGAACACGTCACACCTTGTAAAGTCCATTCCCCAACGAATTGTGGCTTTTAAGGGCAAAAGGAAATGCAACTCAGATATTAGGAAGGTGTTCTAATGTTTTGTACATGTTTTGTACATATTGTGCTTTAGTATTAATTGAATCAAATATTCACCCATTTTTTTTCTCCATCTAATTTCAGATCCTGGGAGTGTGGCTAACACACAGATACAGAAATCAGAAGGATTCCCGTCCGAACTCTGGTGCATTTCTGTAACTAGCCTGTTCATAAACTCAACTTTGCACTGTCATGCATTTGTATTTAGATCCTGTGTGACTTTTATCTTACGATTATGTTTCCTATTAGGATATTTTCATTGCTGTGATAATATAACTATGCGTTGATATCTAATACTATTGGCTGTTTTCCGACAAAGTTTGTGAAAAACGATTCCAATCAATTTAAATCTTGAGTGATGGACACTGAAATCGAGAGCAGTTACTTTAAGGTTTAATCTGACTGAGGTCACTGATTGGAGTCGTGAGCAAATGTCATGCACCTTATGCAAACAGAGCACAGACATAGGGTAAAGGCAGCGAGCAATGTTTCCTGGTAAGCTGTCTGTGGATTCCCAGTTTCAAACCCGGCTTTCTTTGGGTACACACAGTGCTGTCTTTGTTGCAGTGTATGGGGGGGTATTAGATGTCACACGGATGCCAACAGATTCATCCTTTTTTTCAGATTCAGCCCTACTAAAGTTTAAATAGTCYATCACTTCACAGAACATGTACCAATCCAGACATTAAGCTTTTTTTTGTCTTCATTTCTAAACCGTTAGGCTATATTGTCCTATTCATCTGAAAGCGTCAAGCATRYCACAAACTGATTTGGTATCAGTTCATATTACAACCCATTTCTAAACATCTGGTGTAGGCTATTATCTTAATGTCACAACCAAAAATACAATTCTCAAAATGAGATTCAGGAAGGAAGTTTACTGCTGTGATTTCTTCACTGGAACTGGTGTAGTGTGACTTCAATTCTTCCCCCATCACACTAGTTTAACTGTTCTCCAGTTAACATTAGGGTTTGCATAGAAACTTGCCTTTCCTAATTTGCCCCCCCCCCCCTCTGAGATCTACCTTAGATACAGAGCACAGTGAGTTGCAATGCAGTTTTATGACAAAGTAAAAATATGTAGCTCAGTGCTGTGTTAGTCACGCCTAAGGCTACATCCCTGCCTTCCAAACAGGATGGGAACCAGGACCCAACTGTATTCCCTTTCATTCTTCTTTAGGCTGCCCAACCTGTTCATGAAGGCATCGCTATACCTAAATCAATGTTAAAGCTTAACAAACTGGCTCTTTATATTTGTATGATCAACTTAGCACATGTGGAACCAATGTGAGCTGTTCTGTGATGGCAATGTGTTGCTAGTGTATAGTGCCACTAGCTGTCAGTGGTAAAATGTTTCACCATGCAAATGACCGTTGGTCACCAACCTGTCGATCTTCAAGGCATTCATAGTCGATCATCAAACATTTCTGTAGAAAAGCCAACTATAAAAGCTGTGATAAATGCTTGTGTTCCTTTTGTTTTTTTGTGTTGTGCTGTTGGCGGTATGTGCACTTTTTCAGAAGCCCTGCGCACCGGGAGGCAAAGTGTTCCCATTTCATTTGTCTGACAAGAGAAACTCCACCTGACGGGGAGATCTGGGGCCAGCTCTCCGATTGGGCTGGCCAATCGGATAGCTCAAATCACGGCGTTTATAGCGCTTCCACGACAGTTTAATACTAACCGATGTAAGATTTAATAACGTTTAAAACCATTACTACAGAGACTGTCAAAGAATACAGCAAAGATCTGTTTTATGACTGAATTAATATGACATTTTTGATTCGGCAAGGTCAACAATCTTTATTCAACACTTGCAAAACAAAACGCGCTTCTTCATGCTTCCACGTCCGCTGTAATGAATGAGTAGCCAAGTGGATCGGCAGCCCTGCGTTTTTATTATTAGCAGGTCGTCTTTTTTTTTTCTTTTTTTTTTTAAATTAACTTTCTCCGGTCATAGGAACAACACGAATTTTTGAACGAGTTTCGCCATCAGGTGGAAGACCGTGTCCCCTCGGGTCAGTCTCACCGGAAGAAAAGGAGAGAGCAAGGACAGTGAGAGGAGCACCGTCTGCTACGCTCTCCCTCAGCTGAGACGAATGCCGTGTTCAGAACAACTCGTAAACCTCCGACTTCACTGCGTCCAAGACCATTGGGAACTCGGGGGAAAAAATAGATCCGACTGGGAAAGATCGTTTTGAACGGCCATCCAACTCTGAATCCCAATTCAGAAACTGACATCTTTCTAGACCTCCGACCTGAAGATCACTGGCGTCATGATTTGACCTAGTTTTTTCCCCAAGTTCCCAGGTGTCTTGAAAGCATCATGAKCATCAGACGCAGGTACCATCAGTCCAGTAAAATAAAATGACTTGCAAATTATTTCAATTTATGCTCAGCTGTGCCTTCCAAATGCTACACCAATCTATTGGTGATCTATTTTGTATTCAAAGCTCAAATGAAATATATGTTCTAAGAACAATATTGTCAAGGCAGGCATATAGGGGAGGGTCATCTGGGTTAGGGGAGGGTTTGGCTGGGGTAGGCTGTCACTGTAAAATAAGAATTTGTTCTTAACTGACACCTAGTTAAAATAAAGGTTAAATATAGCCAATATGCTGTGATAATGTATTAGGCCTATTGCACAAACCTCATTCTTATAGAACTGTTTTTATTAGGGTAATGTAAAAAATGAAAAAAAGTCATAAAAAAAAAAGTTGATAACTGCCCTAGACAACTGAAAGGCTGGTACTTATTGTTTCTCCACAAGCACCATTAAACAACATTGTGTACCAAGTTATTTATTCAGCACACTTACATTCATGTACCAAAACAGCATTTACTTTCATCCCATGAAAGCATATTCTTGAAATAAGCCATTTTTATTTTCAGGGAAGCTAATGAAAAACACAAAACAGGTAAGATGTATAGGCACGATAATATTGACATGGTAACGCTAAACAAAACGGAGCATTGCAGATGTTAAGCTAAAATGTAAAAGTCATCCATAAAATAAAGTTCAAACAAACTTGTCAAATCAAGTGTGTTCCATGATGGGGAGGGTGGGAAAAAAACAGGCACTGGAAAAATAAAATCAGTAATTTAGTCAAAAGGAGATGCTAAGGTATCTATGGTACAACAAAAAATGGGTAGGTTTAACTGCATTCAGTTGTGATACTGAGCAATCCAAAAGTAAAATTGAAGGATGGTGATGATGTATACAGGTTGGTTATGTGTAAAATTTCATTGGGTTGCAAAACAAGTGTTTGGGTTATGAGTCTGATGAAAAAGCTCTGTGTGTGTTGGGGAACTGCTGAGAGCTGAAGTCCGGGTCCTCTCTCACTCGCTTCTTTATGTCTTTCTTCACCTGATACAGAGGACAAAGGTGGCAATTACAAAAAAGGTCATTCAATATATAAAATGCATCAGCTATCATCGTTCAATATTGAAAATCACAACCAGTGGTGCAAAACGCTTAAATATAAATAGTAAAGCAAACTACTTCACTACATTCCTAAAGAAAATATTGTACTTTACTCCATACATTTTCCCTGACACCCATTTACAATCATGTGTCAAAGTCAATGTGTGACATCTGTAATATTAACAGAAGCCATGGAATGAAACTGATTGTTTTTCTGTCAGTGAGTGTTAGTGGAGGACTGTACCTGCTCTGCATAGGCCTCTTGGAGRTCAGGGCTGTCAAGCTCCTCCTGCAGGTTGTCTGGGGAAGTGACTGGCCTGACTCCGGCCGTCCTTGCCGCCCTGCTAACAGCGTCGGAGAGGGAGAGAAGAGCGCCGTCCCCCTGTCCGGTCTGAAAACACACACACCCTGGTCATACGCCAATCCATCTTTTAGTGCAACAATAAGCCCTTGCACTCAGATGTTGAACATAGCATGCTGATACTACAATGATCAGAGTTTATATTAGCCCTGATATAGCAAGTCTCCCATGTTTTAGCCATGGAGGGTCAACTACAGATACGGACTGGAATCATTCTACCAACAAAGCTTGCAGGATGCCTCCTATAACGGAAGACCTGTGAGATCAGGGCTTGTCTTTTGCACATAAGTTAGTTTCATTCACAGGGCATCTATTTACCTTCCTGCGTTTGGCAGGCATCCCATGTAAATAGGCGTCAGACATGGGAGGCTGGGCCTTCATCTTCCTCTGGGTGATCAGGTCATGTCTGATGATGGGTACCCACTCCTATCACACAGTGACGGACATGATCAGAATAACAGACAGACAATTAAACTCACTCGAGAGCCATATAACTGCACACTGGATTTTAAGACTTGAATGGGTTTGGATGCAGATCTGATTAGGCGAAACACTTCCATTGTTGGATCATTTCCTTTCATATTTTCTTTCCCCAAGAATCAGAACTACAAGTCAACGACAGTTTTGCAAAAATTCAGTATAAATTCAACTAGAAGCCTGTATGTATAATTATTTTTTTAAAGGAGTAAACAGCATGTGGACAGAGTGAAAGACAGAGAATGGCAAAGAAACTAAAGTGGACGAGAGAAGGATTGGGCAAGTAGTGGGAGAGAGCTGAACAGTGTTCTTACAGCAGGGACGGCAGAAGTCCAGGCCTCAGTCTCTCTACCAGGCTCCTCCCTCCCGCTGGCTTCAGCTGTTGCCATGGCGCCACCCAATGGCGCAGCCCCTCCGGTGGCTCCAGTTTCCCTGGGTTCTGCCCTAGTATCCTGTGATGACGCCATAGCTTCCTCAGCTGTGGTGGCCGGGGCTGGGGAGTGGGTGGCCTCCATCTAAGGTGGGATGGCGATAGAGAAAAGAGAGTTATGGTAAGAAACAACACACCYAGGTATATCGAGGACAATATAATGAATTTTACAAATACATTTTAAAACCTCACCTCCATGATCTGGGCACGTTGAGGCTCCTGTGCATTAGAAGCCTCCCCCTTGGAAAGAAACCATTTAACATATATTGCTTGAATGGAATGTGGTAATGGAATCTATGACAGCTATCGTAACTGACAGTTGATTAGGAAATGATGGTATCCACGTGCATTGTTAGATAGTAGTCCAGTAAATCAGCCTTCTAGAACACTAACAGTGTGCTTAAAAACATAAAATAACACTATGACCTGTTTGAGAGATGGTGTGTGTGTGTTAATTACCTGCTGAGTGTGGACGGCATAATGCAGTATCTGGTCCTCTGTGACGGGGATGTGCTCCAGGATGACCTGGAGCCTCATGGTCAGCATACTGGTCAGCCAGTTCACCAGGCTGGGGTTCATGTCAGCCGACAACGTCCTCTGTAACAGGAGAGGGGTCAACACACCTACTTCACCTCCATTTAGCTCTTTTTTCCCAAATCTATAGAAGGAGTATTATAAATCATCTGACAGACAGAGATAACCAGGATGGAAGGAGGAGAGACATGGAGTGGGAGGTTGTATATCATGTCATAAGGAACATTGTGTGTGTGTGTGTGTGTGTGTGTGTGTGTGTGTGTGTGTGTGTGTGTGTGTGTGAGTGTGAGAGAGTGTGTGTGTANCACGTTGAGGCTCCTGTGCATTAGAAGCCTCCCCCTTGGAAAGAAACCATTTAACACATATTGTTTGAGTGGAATCTGGTAATGGAATCTATGACAATCATCGTAACGGACACTTGACTAGAAAATTATGGTATCCATGTGCATTGTTAGATGTAGTCCAGTAAATAAGTCTTCTAGAACACTAACAGTGTGCTTAAAAAAACAACACTATGACCTGTTTGGGAGATGGTGTGTGTGTGTTAATTACCTGCTGTGTGTGGACGGCATAATGCAGTATCTGGTCCTCTGTGACGGGGATGTGCTCCAGGATGACCTGCAGCCTCATGGTCATCATACTGGTCAGCCAGTTCACCAGGCTGGGGTTCATGTCAGTCGACAACGTCCTCTAATGGGAGAGGGGGTCAATCACAACGTACTGACCAGATTTCAGTCTAGTCATATCCATTTAGCTATTTGTTTCTAATCTATAGAAAGAGTATTGTAAATCATCTGAGAGAAAAATGGGAGGGAAGGAGGAGAGACAATGAGTTGCAGGTTGTATATCATGTCATAAGGAACATTGAGTGTGTGTGTACTGACTATGCGGTGGTTGATGACAGAAGTGAGGGCACTCTGCTCTCCTCTCAGACAGTACAGGTTGAGGGCCAGACACTCAAACAGCCCCTGGTTGCACATCTGCAGCAGCTGCGGCCCAAACGTGTTGTCTGCAGGAGGTGAAAAACCCCAGCAATAAGTGACAAAAGCACTGACATTCATAGGCCAGTTCAGATGAATTGCGTCAAATAAAATAATTTGGCACAATCAAGACAGAATGTTACCTGTGCAGCGGAGTATGTGTGTGGCGATACGCGTTAACTGCTGTCTGAAGAAGGACAGGTTGGTCTGAGTGACGTTGACACCCTCCAACACTGCCACTGAAGACTGAAGGACCAAGACAAAGAGAGAAATGTGAGCGACTGATTCACCTCTGACCAACTGGCCACGGGGAGAATTTAAAAGTGACTGGTATTATTGAGCAATTTGAAGACCACTGACTATAAAGGGGGCAGCCTAAGTGAACTACGGTACTTACAAAGCTCTCGGTAATGTACTCCTCAAGTTCATTGATGAGACCATCAGCAGCAGCCTATGATCACAGTGAAAGAACCAAGAAAAAGAACCAAAGAGGGAGAGATAATGAGACTCATCATGTAGCTTGTCTAGCCCCATGTGCAGTGACACTAATGACAGGTGACAGTAATTGACGCGTGGCAGTAATGACAGGGGACAGTAACATCCCAGATAGAGGCGGTTATATAGACGGTGGCCCACTCACAGCGACATTGTGGTCGGTGGGCTCGCTCCCGTTGAGGTAATGCTGGGTGAAGAACTGAGACAGCTGGGTCTGGATGCGGCCCAGGGGCTGGTTCTGGCCGTGGAGCAGCAAGACCAGGTCCACCATGGAGAAGTTCTGACATACTAGGGTCAGTAGATCTCCAAAGAAACCTGAGGGAGAGAGACAACTGTGTGGCAATGGAACAAAAACATTGAGGAAGAGAGAGCACGGGAGAAAAAGAGGGAACGCTGGAGAAAGAGATTACACTTCCTAGACAGAAACAGAAAGAGAGAGCAAGGTACAAGAAAAAGGGAAAGAGAGAAACGAGAAAAAAGGGAAGAAAAAAGAAAGCAAACAAGACAGGAACTCTTACCCATGGCATCCCCTGTGCCGGGTGTGAAGATGTTGCTGGTCTCAGAGAGCCTCTGGATGAACTGGGCGATGCTCTCAGTGTTGCTCTGGGGAGAGCCCAGGGAGCCCATCATGGTGGACAGGACCCCCTGTACAATCCCAGTGAACAACTCCGGATTCAGGGCCTCTCCCTGGGCCCCGGCACCGTCCCCCGTGGGAGGGTTAGGGGTAGTCCCGGGTGGGGGGGTGGGGGTGCCAGAGGCAGGGGGCTGMMGYGCACRGTTGGGGGGTGGTGGGAAGACTGGTCCGGAGGCCTGAGATAGAGAGTGAGATGATGGACAGGGAGAAAATAAGATGCATCATATGAAAGATAAGTAGTTAAGAAACCATTATGGTATTATGGTCAGTTAACTGGAGGATGATGTAATCTTGGTTTCAACCATTCGGTTCTAACAGGCACTACGGCTATATGTCCTAATCCACAAAATACACTTGGAACAAACTCCGATCCAAACACTGACCTGCATGAAGTCAGACACTCCCTGGACGAAGGCAGGCACTCCAGGCATGGTCACAGTGATGGAGGGTCCCATGGCCCCAGGAACTGTCCCTGCTGTCCCCAGGAGAGAGCCCAGGAGCTGGGCCAGGTCAGGGGGAGCTCCCTGGGGCATGGTGGGGATGGCTCCCTGGGGCATGGTGGGGATAGCTCCCTGGGGCATGGTGGGGATGGCTCCCTGGGGCATGGTGGGGATGGCTCCGGGCTGGCCTGGGGGAACAGTGGTGCCAGGGGCAGTAGCAGGGGTGGGGATAGGGCCAGAGGAGGATGAGGAGGAAGAAGAAGAGTTGGAGGAGGATGAGGAGAAGGTATGAGAAGCAGTGGAGAAGGTATGAGAGGCAGAGGAGGTGGCTGTTTGACCAYCTGGGTGGGGGGGGAAGGAACAAAATTAGAGTCAGCTTACAGTACACTTAACACTTCAAAGAGAGGATTCACTTTTAGTGTGATTGGTAACTCTGCAAAACCCCCCCCCKAAAAATAAAATAAATAAAAGGCTTGAAAGGTGGGGTGTATACCCATCTGTCCAGGCATCAGGAGTTGTCCCACCAGTCCACTGATCATCTGATTGAGGGCAGCAGGAGGGAAGGGCTGTGGGGGAGAGGTCATAGGTCAACAGTTAACGTTAGCATATAATACAAACATGGCTATGTCATTAAGATTTCAGAGCACTACAGCTTAAGACAATTGTTACTGTCGATGGAAATGCCCACAACGACTAGCAAACACGAACGCCTCCTACTGAAATTCCAAGTCTGACAACTTCTTGTCAAAACTTGACTGAAATCTACAAGACATTAACCTCAGTCCTGCACTAAACCCATAGGTCACCAAACCCCCTATCACAAACATGCTCACCTGTCCTGGTTGCTGACCCATCATGGGCGGCACGCTAGTCCTCAGGTTGATGGTGGCCCCCCGCATGCCAAATGTGGGTGGGGGGACCCTGGGGGCAAAGGTGGGCCGGGTAAAAACCACCCTGGCCTGGGGTGCCCCAGGAGAAGGCAGGGGGGGAGCCGTGGGGGTGGTGGTGGGGGTGTTAGGGCCGGTGGTGGTTGTGGAAGAGGTAGCGGTGGAGCCTGGGGTGGTAGGCTGGAGGGGTTGGCCAGGGATGGTGCCCCCGGTGGCAGCAGCCACAGCCTCTGTGTACTGGGCGATCTGCTGCGGTGGAGCCTGGGGGGGTAGGCTGGGGGGGTTGGCCAGGGATGGCACCCCCGGTGGCAGCAGCTACAGCCTCGGTGTACTGGGCGATCTGTTGCACGATGGACTGCATGAAGTCTGGGTTCATCTGAACACCGGGGGGCATCTGGAAGCCTGGGGAAAGAGTATAAGAAAAGGTTTCTTTGTGCCTTGAATATTGGATTCAGGATCTCTGGTTTATTGGGCTTTACTCTAGTCCGCAGTTATTCGGAGATACAACCAGAGGTACTAAAACATCATCATGAAGTGTTACCAACACTCACCTGGCTGACCCATTCCTGCAACATTTGGCTGTCCAGCTGCCTGAGGAACACCAGAGTCTGTAAACACACACAGACAATGTTTGAACTGTAAACAGTGTGTAAAACCAAATGGACACTATGGTTTAACAAGCACTTAAAAAATAACACCCTTCCAAAATTGAATGAGACCTATCGATTTGAGCAGTACAGGGACCTGACTTCCGGTCAAAGAAAGAAAACTTTCTCTCAGAAAACACCATTTGGCAATAGGGAATAAATGCAATGGTAGAGTTATTCACTTCCAATGGGCCATTTGTGGATGAGAAACGGATGGGCAAGTTGTGGTAAAACATTCAATCAGTGGCGGGTAGGGGACAACACACCGTCCGTGTTCATCTGCATCATGACCACCGGCATTGTCTGGTGGCTGATCCTGATGACCCGGGGGCCGGGCTGTCCCTGTCCAGCCTGCTGATTGGACGGGGGAGGCTGTGAGGGGGAAGTCTGTCCCTGACCTGGCTGGTCCGACTGGCCGGGGGTCTGACTGGGCTGGGCCTGTCCGTCTGTAGCTGGTCTGCCATTGGACGCCATTGTGACCGTGGCTCCCAGGTTCATCTGCAGATGAGTTTCAAAATGTCATTGACGTACTGTGTTCCATTGGCAAACGATATCAAATGAAGTTAAAACTAACCTAAGTTTACATTCACCTTYTCCAAATACATTTAAACTCAGTCTTCACAATTCCTGATATTTAATCCTAGTAAAAATTCCCTGTCTTAGGTCAGTTAGGATCACCACTTTATTTTAAGAATGTGAAATGTCAGAATAATAGTAGAGAATGATTTATTTCAGCTTATATTTCTTTCATCACATTCCTAGCGGGTCAGAAGCTTTAATACAGCTCAAATTAGATTTGGTGCCATTGCCTTTAATTGTTTAACTTGGGTCAAACGTTTTGGGTAGCCTTCCACAAGCTTCCCACAATAAGTTGGGTGAATTTTGGCCCATTCCTCCTAACAGAGCTGTGTAACTAGTCAGGTTTGTAGGCCTCCTTGCTCGCACACGTCTTTTTTAGTTCTGCCCAGGGTTTTGTGAAGGCCACTCCAATAACGGACTTTGTTGTTCCTTAAGCCATTTTTCCACAACATTGGAAGTATGCTTGGGGTTCATTGTCCATTTGGAAGACCCATTTGCGACCAAGCTTTAACTTCCTGACTGATGTCTTGAGATGTTGCTTTCAATATATCCACAATATTGTCCTCCCTCATGATGCCATCTATTTTGAAGTTCTACTTGCGTACTATTGTTTGTACGGATTTTTACGATTTACATTTACATTTAATACATTCTAGGAGACCTCTTTATCCAGAGCGATTTACCAAAGTTGGGTAGCCTTCACCTTGATATCCAGTGAACACCACTTCTTCATCATAGTTGGTATCTAACTCTTTTAAGGGGGGGGGGGGTTTAATAAGGATTAACTTTATCCTATCCTAGGTATTCCTTAAAGAGGTGGGGTTTCAGGGTCTCCGGAAGGTGGGATTGACTCCCCTGAGCCTGGCGTCGTGAGGGAGTTTGTTCCACCATTGGGGCCAGAGTCAGCGAACAGTTTTGGACTGGGTCTGAGCGGACTGTACTTCCTCAGAGGTAGGGAGCGAGCAGGCCAGAGGATGGATGAACGCAGTGCCCTGTGTTGGGTGTAGGGCCTTGATCAAGCCTGAAGGTACGGGAGGTGCCGTCCCTCTTCACACGTCCGAGTAGGCAGCACTCTGTGTGCTTGTAGCGGATGCGAGTTCAATCTGGAAGCCAGTGAGAGTATGCGGCAGAGAGCGGAGGTGAACGTGAGAGAACCTTGGGAAAAGTTGAACACAGACGGGCTGCCGGGGCGTTCTGGATGAGTTGTAGGGGTCTTAATGGCACAGCCAGGGCTACCACACAACAGCAGAGTTGCACGTAAATACCAAGAACGGAGGAGATTGACAAGTGCCTGGTTAGGACGTGCGCCGCTTCCTGCTTTGGGGTGGGTGAGGCAAGGGTCGTTACTGCTGCGACATTGTTGTGAGAGCGAGGGAGCCTACACGGGAACGGGTCACCGCCAGATGGACCGTTGTACCTTCAGGCATTTGGAAATCGCTCCCAAGGATGAACCAGTCTTGTGGAGGTCTACACATTTTTTTTCTGGGGTCTTGGCTAATTTCCCATGATGTCAAGCAGAGGCACTGAGTTTGAAGGTAGGCCTTGAAATACATCCACAGGTACACCTCCAATTGACTCAAATGATGTCGATTAGCCTATCAGAAGCTTCTAAAGCATGATATTTTCTGGAATTTTCAAGCTGTTTAAAAAAGCACACTCAATCAGTATATGTAAACTTCTTACCACTGGAATTGTGATACAGTGAATTATAAGTGAAATAATCTGTCTGTAAACAATTGTTGGGAAAATTACTTTGTGTCACGCACAAAGTAAATGTCCTAACCGACTTGCCAAAACTATAGTTTGTTAACAAGAAAATTGGTTGGAGTGGTTGAAAAATGGAGTTTTAATGACTCCAACCTAAGTGTAATGTAAACCTCCACTTCAACTAAAATACACTACCGGTCAAAATATTTAAACACCTACTCATCAAGGGTTTTTCTTATTTGTACTATTTTCTACATTGTAGAATAATAGTGAAGACATCAAAACTATGAAATAACACAGGGAATCATGTAGTAACCAAAAGTAGTGTTAAACAAATCAAAATATATTTAATATTTGGGATTCTTCAAAGTAGCCACCCTTTGCCTTGATGACAGCTTTYKACACGCTTGGCATTCTCCCAACCAGCTTCATGAGGTAGTCACCTGGAATGCATTTCAATTAACAAGTGTGCCTTGTTAAAAGTTAATATGTGGGATTTCCTTCCTTCTGAATGCATTTGAGCCAATCAGTTGTGTGGTGACAAGGTGGGGGTAGTATACAGAAGATAGCCCTATTTGGTAAAAGACCAAGTTCATGTTATGGGAAAAACTTCTCAAATAAGCAAAGAAAAACGACCATCCATCATTACTTTAAGACATGACGGTCAGTCAATATGGAAAATTTCAAGAACTTTGAAAGTTTCTTSAAGTGCAGTCGCAAAAACCATCAAATACTATGATGAAACTGGCTCTCATGAGGACCGCCACAGGAATGGAAGACCCAGAGTTACCTCTGCTGCAGAGGATAAGTTCATTAGAGTTACCAGCCTCAGAAATTGCAGCCCAAATAAGTACTTCACAGAGTTCAAGTAACAGACACATCTCAACATCAACTGTTCAGAGGAGACTGTGTATATCAGGCCTTCATGGTCAAATTGCTGCAAAGAAACCACTACTAAAGGACACCAATAAGAAGAAGAGACTTGCTTTGGCCAAGAAACACGAGCGATGGACATTAACCCGTTGGAAATTTGTCCTTTGGTCTGGAGTCCAAATTTGAGATTTTTGGTTCCAACCGCCGTGTCTTTGTGAGACGCGGTGTGGGTGAACGGATGATCTCCGCATGTTTAGTTCCCACCGTAAAGAATGGAGGAGGTGGTGTTATGTGTGATTTAGAATTCAAGGCACACTTAACCAGCATGGCTACCACAGCATTCTGCAGTGATACGCCATCCCATCTGGTTTGGGCTAAGTGGATTTATAATTTGTTTTTCAACAGGACAATGACCCAACACACCTCCAGGCTGTGTAAAGGCTATTTTACCAAGAGGGAGAGTGATGGAGGGCTGCATCAGATGACCTGGCCTTCACAATCCCCCGACCTCAACCAAATAGAGATAGTTTGGGATGAGTCGGACAGCAGAGTGAAGGATTTTTGGTTACCACATGATTCCATATGTGTTATTTCAGAGTTTTGATGTCTTCACTATTATTCTACAATGTACAAAATAGTAAAAATAAAGAAAATCCCTTGAATGAGTAGGCGTTCTAAAACTTTTGACCGGTAGTGTACATAAGACAGAAATAATGTAATATGTCTAAGTGTCTGCCAGGTCACAACAAAACAAGTTTGACAATGGGATACAACACCGACTAACATGTAGCGGGATGTGATGGTGCACGGCTCCAGGCATGGACACTGGGGAGGTGTAGTGAGACATTGGCCGGATCACGTGTAGGTGGCGTGGGGCAGGACTCAGCAGGTTGCAGCGCAGGTCACTAAGGGCAACCAGGGCATTGCCCAAGAGACGAAGGGCCTCCCCCACCAGGTTGAGAATCCGCTGATCCTCCTCTCTTTCCTGTGTGTGACAAGAAGAGCACTTAAGCCATTTTCTGAGAATGTGTGTTTTGATATTTTATTCAGGTAGTCATGTGGGMAAAGTGACAAGTATTGTAAGAGTCCGACTACAATACAAGGCAATTCAGCAAACACTCATGACTTTCTATGTCTGATCAGTGCATGTGAATTGTACCTYACCACAAAGCACTAAGTTATGAGGAATGCAGTGGTGAAAAGCTTACGGTGTTGGCGTATTCTGCGGTGGTAGCAGACTCTAGGATAGAGTGTGTTCTCTGGACGAATGGCTGAAGCCTCTCCTCCACCCTCCTCAGCTCTGACAGCATCTCCACKAGCTCTGCTGGGCTGGGGTGACTGTCAAGGGGAGAGAGGGGATGAGTTATCCTTACATGCATCACAGGTCTTCTAATAACAACCACGATGTCCAAAGTCAAGTCTCATGTGCTGATGTCAATGGGAGATTCTGTGCGAAAGTGAACATTTTGCATGCATGTCTCAAGTTCTGGATTAAGCCCTATTCTTCTTAATTCACATTAAAATGCCCAGTTTGATAACTTTTTAATTCATCCAGCATAGAACAAAAAAAAAAACATGCAGGACAGCGATAGTTAGCAATAATGTCTTACTTGGGTCCAGCTTGGGTGGCTCCCTCTGTTTGAGTYGAGGAAGAGAAGGATGGAGGGGGAGTAGATGAAGGTGGAGATGTGTCCATGGGCTGGGTGGAAGGAGAGGTAGTGGAGGAGGAGGAAGAGGGAGGTGGTGCAGCAGCAGCAGAATCCGGTTGGGTTGAGGTGCCGCTTGGTTGATCCTGAGATTGAGCGACAAGGTAGCAGGCAACGGCAGGACGTTGCTCAGTCATCTTAATTGAATTACTTCGAACTCAAATAGACCTGCTTCCTGAGACTGCCTAGAATATCTTCAAGTAACATTTTGTCCAAATACTTATGTTTCACGTTTGAGCCAGTGTATTCATAAAAAATAGGTCTGTACTGTGGGTATTCCTAGTTGTTCTAATCTTTATAACTTAACACCTCACCTCCATCCTCTCGATGAGAGCATTGGTGTCCCTCAGCAGGTTCTCAGCCAATAGCAGTCTCAGCCTGGGCTCACTCTGCACCGATTGGTCCATATCAATGTGCACATTCATGGAACCATTGCTCTGTGACAGCAAGAGTATTAGTTGACAGCTACTCAACATGTTTATTCATAGCATTTTGTGTATATATAGAAATTGATAGATAAAATCCATAAATGAGGATGTATACTATGTTATAAATCATATATTTGATTTCTTACCCCGGTGCTGGTGCTGACTCTGGCATTCCTAGCATTCTCACCCAAACCTGACATCATTTGCTGGACAGACATCTAATAAGAGTGTAGTAGACAGTACAGGCTAGATATCAGTGCTGATCCACACCAGGCGCTCAGGATATCATTATAAACCATAGAACCAAGACAAATTTGATCCAGAAAGGGGTAACACACACACACAAAAAAGCTGTACCTGAATCTGCTGAGGGTCCATGACGTTAACAGGGAGGTTGAAGGTCCCCAGCATGACATAGCTGTTAGCGTTGCGGTCGTGTGGGGGCACTTGGGACGTTCCCTGGGAGGTGGTAGAGGAGGGTGGCGCTCCGGCCTCCGCTCCCCCTGACCCCGAGCCTGGCTGGGAGGGCTGAGGGGGGGCCCMCTCCACCAGGTGGATGACTTTTCCATCGACGTCTGAGACAGAGAGCAAGGCATATCATCTCTATTCATGTTAGAGGACACTGGTGCTCCATCAATCTATCAGGTGATGTGCAAAGCAGCCAAATGGCTTACAGCAATTACATGATGGGTACTCAAYYGTTCTGATGGTGTGCAGTTGTATAATAGGCTTACATCTGTGCATTAATGGCCTTGAAAGTCATGGAATAAGTGAATAAGAGTTATTCTATAGATCACATATAGACAAAGATATCTGACGGTTTCTGTTCTGTGTTCACAGATGCTTCGCTGCAGCTGTGTGCTGCTCCAGATAAAATTGTCTGGACTAATTTCATGTTTATTAGCATATGGCCGTTTTGTAATGATTCCAGGAAACTCCACAGAGAGCATTACTCACTGTACTCTGTCAGGGTCCTCTCATCCTGCAGGACTCGGCCCTGGTAGATCAGCCTCTGTTTGTCCACAGGAATCCCAACTGAAGTGGCAATGTGCTCCTTGAACTCTTTCACTGTCAACTGAGAAAAAGACACCGGTGTGAGGATTAGGCCTATATCCAGTATATGTAAGGCTACTGTAAAAGCGCTCCGTTGGAAATGAGAACGTACCTGTCCGCCTARAGTGTAACTTCGGCTCTGGGAGTCCAAAGTTTTGACAGTCACCTCTATATCAGCACCTGGTTCCTCCATGGTTACGTTTACCCTGTGTGTCAAGTAACAGAYGCAATAGAATAAAGTATCATATCAATGCTGTCATGAATAGCATTATGTAAGGGTTAATCAATGAGGGSCTATGCGCTAGCGGAGTGGAACTWATCTTCCACAGAMTTGGGCATGGAGCACTGAGCTGCGACCTGACCAAATTCACATAGAAATGTGAGTTATAGATCTGTTGTTCTCATTGAAAGCAAGTGTATGCGGTAAATCTGTTCTATGTACGCTATTTCTATGCTTCCGTTCTTAAGTTTTGTTTTTGCATCTTTTACTCTCGGTTTAGTACACCAGCTTCAAACAGCTGAATATACAATATGRTTGGTTARGGAAAATATATTTCACAGCAGTTTAGATGAGACAATGATTCTCAAAACTGTTTAGTCATTAAACTTAAATTAGGCAAACTATTAGAATTTTAGCAAACAGGAAATGGCACAGTGATTTCTACATAGTGCACCTTTAACACATTTGCCGCTAGAAATYTGTTCATTTGCAGGTAGAAATGTGTTCCACATCCACTGAAGTAGCAAACAAATMTACTATATTGCTGTAGTAGTTGCCTTGGTAACCAAACCAAAAGAGTTACTAGTTAAGCTAACCAAGCCATCAGTCCTAAATTGCTATTATGAAAATCGAATGAAATGTTTTCAATTCGACTTTTGCTAACAAAAATCAGCTCAAACGTAGAATGAAGAATGAACTATAGCCATTGAATTCTACCATGCTGATGTACCGTGCGTTATAGGAAAATAATGTACGGCCTAGAATGCTCTTGAAGCCAATCAGAAACGAGTATTCAACAATATCCATGGTATAATGTGGCTAATATAATTTAAAATGGGTAGTTAACTTTAACGTTAGCTAGCTACTGCCTAAACAAAGATACTGTGTGGTCTAACGTTAACGCTCATGGAAGCTGCCATAGCTATCTAGCTAAAATGGCTAGCTAGCTGAATGGCTAACATCCTTGCCTTGAAGCATGGTCAAACAAAACATTTATGTCCGCGTTCTCTTGATAGGAATGTCTACAAAACTTCTACAAATGTGATGGTCCAATCAATTTCACACGAATATTCACACGAACGACAGTAAAACGTGTAGCTAGGTATCACACAGCTACGTTAGCTTTTAGCCAGCAGTTAGCGAGCTAGCCTTGAGCTAACTTTACCATTAGCTGTATGAAGTCAGCTAATGTTAGCTAGCTACCTTACCTACCACCTAGCTAGCTAGTTATTTACTTACTTACTTGATAGCTCCTACCTGTGAAGTTAAATATTCCGATTTCAACTGAATGTTTGCCAATTCTTCACCGATTATTCAGTGTGGCATGTAAAGCTAACTAGTTCCTCCTATGATGATAACAACTGCGGTTCAAGTAACGTGACATATGATTAGCTACCAGAACAGCTGTGACGTTTCAAACATACAGTAACAAATGGGATGTGCTCATGAAGTCAGTTCAACATGTTTTGCTTATATCTGCTAAATGGATCTGCTAGCCAGGTAGATAATATCCCCAGTACAGTTACAGTAGTAGATTAAGGTAAAGTGGGGATGTTTTTGTTAAAACCAGGCCTGTAGGAAATTGGGGGAAACCAAGAGGTCCAAGACCTCATTAACAAAGTGAGACATGATTTCCTCTTTCTTTAAAAGGCATCCCATCAAAGTGAAAAGGGCTTCCAGTTCCAACAAAGGCCTGAGACCGCTGGGATTATCAATTCACAGTTATGTATTGATTGAGAGAGGAAGAGCCTGAGTGGGGCTTGAACCAGCAATCCTATGTTCATATTACTGGAAGGTGACAGTATAATAAAAGGGAAACAAAGTGCTCCTTTTTACCTTTGTTTGAGTCTCGTTTGTTGTTTGATAAATGCAAGATAAGTAGGGGTTGAAAAGCAGAAAGATGTGCCTGTCCTATACAAATAATTTATACTATGCAAATAAAAATATAATCTGCTGATAAATAAATGCTGTCTGTGATTGCATGTTTTGGCTAAAGCCAAAATAGGCATGGTACACTTCTGGGAGAAGAGCCTATTGCTGTGTGCATGTCAATAATCCTGGATTCTTCTCTATCTCCTTTCCTAGTTTTATTTGACTAATTGAACAGAAACTCTAATCAAGAGACTAACCACTAGAGCATTTTCTAGTATGTATTATGGTGGATGACTACCAGGAACTAGTTTAGAGAACTGAAATTGGGACTTGAACAGTGGCTCCTACAGCACAGGTGAGCATCTAATAGACACTGCCACAAAAGCAAGCTCTGTGCAGAACCATACATTTAAAAACATCCTTGTGCATCCAGAGATCAGAGCTGCAATAGGGCYTGCTACAAAAAGCCTGGGCCTCTGGGCAGAGGCAGTACAACATACACCGAGGGTCAAAACCTGGGGTGTATTCATTAAACCTATTCTGTTTCAAAATGACAGAAAACGTTTATTCGAAACGGAAAACGAGAGATTCTATTGGACAAATTCTGGTAGGTCCCGTCCCGTTTCGTTTGCTTCCGTTGGGTTCTTAAACGGTAAACGGTTTCCGTTGCAAGACGTAATGAATACACCCCTGCTGCTCAGGGCAATCGGAAAAGACATGAAGTCACTTTGGAGTTGGACTGAAATGCACCCTTCCATTCCGTTTGTTTTCCTCTGGATTTGGAGAGTAGCCTAGCCAGGAGCCCAACCTGATGTAACGTTAATGGATTCCAGTCTACTTGGAGAGTGAACTGATCAGAACATAGATATAGCCTAACCATAAAGTGGATAGACTATGGTAAACTACCTTGGTGGGTCTGTGACTGGAACCCTCTCCTCCCGTCTTTCTTCCTCGGACTCGTCAATGTCGTAATCTCTTCTTCTCCTCCTCCGTGGCAGTGGCGGATTAAGGCATAGGTGACATGGGGGCGTCATGGGGCACCTGCACAAAAAAATATATATATATATTCCGAATGGTCACATTTGCACGATCGGTTTTCTATCGCTCATTTGCACTTCAACGATATCATGTCGCCGTGTGGGACTGTGGGTCAATTAACATTGTCGGAGTGGGCGCCCTGATTCTAGTTTGTGAGCTAGGCAAGCTACTGCTTGGGAAGGTCTTCCACTCAGAAATGCGAGATGGGGAGGGGGCGGGGGTAGGTTGACCTCAGTTCTCCCCACGGGAAGCCCGAGGTAGGGGGTAGCAGAGGAATCGATCAAATAGCGCACCTCTAACTTTGTACAGTACTAATGCAATTTGTTATACAATTAGTTGTGCAATTTAGTTTGTGTGTTTCTTGTTTGAAGTGCAATAGTGTAATACTCAGGTTCTCTTTATAAGTGTGTTTGTGTATTTGTGCAATTTAGTTTTATTTGTATGTTTTTTGTTAGCAATAGGGTAATAGTGTAATAATTTGATTCTATTTTCTATTTGTCTTTGTTACTTCTTTTTGATATTTATGAGTCTTATTTTTGTATATATATTTATATAGTTTTAAATGTTATGATAATTTATTTGTGTTGTTCCAAATGTCTGAATAAAAACTACAGTTAGTGCAGAATTGTGCTATTTTTTTATGTTGGGGGTGGGCGCTGAAGGGGGGGTTCGCCCAGGGAGCCATACAAGCCAGAACTGCCACTGTTCTGTGGCAATCTATCTCTGACCATTGGATCGAACATGTATGGCTGGATTGGCCCATTACGCATTACGCAGGAAATCTGCAAATTCTTCCCAGGATGACGAATCTCCAGCATTTGTGTWGCTGCCAGTGTCTGTTAAATCTTCATCCGCCGAGACATCGGCGTTTACTAAATTGCGGTCCTTGTCTGACATGTTTCCACGTGCGAATACAGCTAGCCACCTAACTTTATGATGATTTGAATTTAAGTGGAAACTGGCCAGCTAGATATCTAGTTTTACATAGGAAGAAAGCCACCTCTTCAGACTCATAAACCAGTTTACATTTACAAATAATTTGATGTTATTCAGAAAAGCAGGGGGAAACACACCTGAAAAGGAGTGCAGAGCATCTACTCAAATGTTTTAGGTCTTCCTCGGCTTGTATCCTTTCACCTGCACCAAAGTGGCTGGTTGACAACAACACCAAAAAGTTGTCAGGGGAGGGTGCACCCGATTAGCCACCAATCACCCCATTAAAAGGTCTTACCAATCACACCATTCATATGGTGGATGTGGTATCCCACACGCCACACGTGTGGTACGTGTTACCTTTGAATAGTGATTCAGAACTAGTGATGGGTCGTTCGCAAACGACTCGGCTCTAAGAGCCGGCTCTTGTAGGTGAACGTTGGGAGCCGGCTCGCATATGAGAAGAGCCGAATCTAATTATAAAAATATTTAAAAATTAAGATATGAATAATCAAAATATTTAAATGAATATAATTAACTGATTAAAATAACGAAAAAATATAAATAATAATAATATAGGCCTAAATGCTCAAGCGCACACACATTCGTTCTGACTGTCTGCTCAGACTAACAGCCTCACCTGTTGTTCCTGTCAATCAGATACACAGTGTCAACCAATGAACCAAAGATGCGTGAGGGAGGGCCGAGCCAACTTACTCACGGTCACACACATAGCATATGAGGAGAGAGAGGACGGACAGCTGTGAAAATAACAGCTGGAAAATGAGTCGGAAGCACAGTAGCATTTGGACGCATTATAATAATGTAGACAATGCTAGAGCACAGTGTAGAATTTTCCAAAACAAAATCTCATATAAAGCCGGTTCTACGCACAATCTACACCGGCATATGCGAACTGTGCAACCAACTGTGAAGCTAGCTGTAGGGGAGCTTCGAGAAACTAGCAGGCCTACTAGTGATAGTGGTGTAGCCAGCACCTCCACATGTGGAGATGTATCCACTCAGTCAAGTAGGCCTACTCTGTGACCCACAGTAACGCAGTCTTCTATGGACCAGTTTATGCCAAAGTCCATGTCTGTATCAAAACAAGGCCAAATTGATATTGCATTGGCTAAAATGATTGCCACCGATACCCAGCCATTTTCGAACGTGGAGTACAGAGGTTTTAGAAATTATAGCAATAGTCTAAATCCAATGTACACAATTCCAAGCAGGAAAACACTTTCAAAATCACTTATTCCACAACTGTACGAGAGCACACAGGCTTCAGTGAGGGAAAGAGTTCAAAAAGCTACTGCAGTTTGCCTTACCACTGACTGCTGGACATCAAGGGTAATCACTTCTTACATGTCGGTTACATGTCACTTCATTGAAGACTTTTCGATGTCTACCTGTCTTCTGGACTGCTTTTGAGTCAGCAACAGACACAACTCAGAGAACTTGGCAGAGGATTGTTGAGAGTGGCCAGAGAATGGCAAGTAGATGGAAAAGTGGTCTGTTGTGTTAGCGACAATGATGAAGACAGCTTGCCTGTCGAAAAGTTGGTAAATTAAATATTTTTGCATTTGAGCTCCTAGAGTGTGCGGCGCTCCTTTATTTTTAAGTTTTCTACTCCGCTAGCCAGCACCTCGCCTAAATAGGTGTGCGTTTCTTTTTCTTCTAGAGCGACAATGCAGCTAACATAACCAAAGTCATGAACATTTTAAAATGGACCCATCATCCATGTCTTGCCCACACAATCAACCTGATTGTAAGAGATGCTCTGAAGGTGATGAAGCCCACTGTGGACAAAGTGAAAGCAACTGTGGAATACTTCCACAGGAGCATAGTAGGTGCTGAAAAACTGAAGTTTTGGGGATGGGGATGCGCTCCAATATTTATTATAACAAAGGGAGTAGGCAAATTCAGGTCGGGGACAGGCGAGAGTTTATAAACCAGGTCAGAGTCCAAAACAGTACAAGGGGAAAGGCAGGCTGGTAGGCAGAATAGTCAGGCAGGCGGGTTCGGAGTCAGGACAGGCAAGGGTCGAAACCATGAGGACTGTGAAAAATAGGAGCAAGGAAAACCGCTGGTTGACTTGGCAAACAAGACGAACTGGTACAGAGACACGGATATATACACACCGGGAGAATAAGCGACACCAGGAGGGGGTGGAGACAAATCACCAGGACAGGTGAACCAGATCAGGGTGTGACAGTATGTTCAACAATTCCCTTCAATGTTTGTCTCAAAAGAATAAGTAAAACACTTAAACCGGTGAAGTATTTAGTCAGATTAGCTAGCTACTTGTCGTTAGGCTTTTAAAGGGGAAATCAGCAGTTTATACATCAATCTTTGGATTTAAAAATGTATGATATGTACTCATTGATTCTTGAAGATATAACTTATAAATGTCTTATGAGCTTAGTTCAACTGTCCTGCCGCACCAGAATCCCAAATAAAAGCTAGTTTTACTCCAATGTTTGTAAACAAAGTCTGGAGACAGGTAGCTAGCTAATCTGACTAAATATTTCACCGGTTGAAGTGTTTTACTTATTATTTTGAGACAAACATTGAAGGGAATTGTTGAACATACTGTCACACCCTGATCTGGTTCACTTGTCCTGGTGATTTTTCTCCACCCCCTCCAGGTGTCGCTTATTCTCCCCGGTGTGTATATATTCCTGTGTTTCCTGTCTCTCTGTGCCAGTTTGTCTTGTTTGCCAAGTCAACCAGCGGTTTTCCGACCCTTGCCTGTCCTGGCARCGAACCCACCTGCCTGACTATTCTGCCTGTTCTGACTACCAGCCTGCCTTTCCACTTGTACTGCCCTCCTTTTCAAGTYTGTTTTCCCCCAGCTTTTCTGAATAACATAAAATTATTTGTAAATGTAAACTGGTTTGTGAGTCTGAAGAGGTGGCTATCTGAAAAATGTCTCTTTAGGTAACTTCCTAACTATTTAAAGCTAGATATCTAGCTGGCCAGTTTCCACTTAAATTCAAATCATCATAAAGTTAGCTGGCTAGCTGTATTCGCACGTGGAAACATGTCAGACAATGACCGCAATTTAGTAAACGCCGATGTCTRGGGGGATGAAGATTTAACAGACACTGGCAGCTACACAAATGCTGGAGATTCGTCATCCTGGGAAGAATTTGCAGATTACCTGCGTAATGTGCCAATCCAGCCATACATGTTCGATCCAATGGTCGAACATCGCCACCGAGCAGTAGCGGTTCTAGTATGTATGGCTCCCTGGGTGAACCCCCCCTTCAACGCCCCCCCAACAAAACAAATAGCACCATTCTGCACTTACTATAGTTTTTATTCAAACATTTGTAACAAAACATAAATAATCATAACATTTAAAACGATATAAATATATATACAAAAATAAGACTCATATCAAAAAGTGACAAATAAAATAAATAAGAATAAAAAAGATAATTGAATTATTACACTATTACCCTATTGCTAACAAAAAACACGCAGTAGCCTGGGTAGCTCACAAACTAGAATCAGGTCGCCTAKTCCGACAAGGTTAATTGACCCACAGTCCCACACGGTGACATGATATCGTTGACATGACGTGCAAATGAGCGATAGAAAACCGATCGCGCAAATGTCACCATTCGGAATATTTTTATTTTTTTWAAGATTTTGCGGTCGCCCCATGCCGCCTCCGGACCTGGGCGGCTGCCCATGTCACCTATGCCTAAATCCGCCACTGCCACCCAGGGGGAGGAGAAGAGATTACGACACTGACGAGTCCGAGGAAGAAAGACGGGAGGAGAGGGTTCCAGTCACAGACCCACCAAGGTAGTTTACCATAGTCTATCCAGCTTGTTTTGTTTAGGCTATATCTATGTTCTGATCAGTTCACTCTCCAAGTAGACTGGAATCCATTAACGTTACATCAGGTTGGGCTCCTGGCTAGGCTACTCTCCAAATCCAGAGGAAAACAAACAGAATGGAAGGGTGCATTTCATTCGAACTCCAAAGTGACTTCATTCATGTCTTTTCCGATTGCCCTGAGCAGCAGGGGTGTGTTCATTTCGTCTTGCAACGGAAACCGTTTACCGTTTAAGAACCCAACGGAAGCAAACGAAACGGGYCGGGACCTACCAGAATCTGTCCAATAGAAACGCTAGTTTTCCGTTTCAAATAAACAGTTTATTTTGTAAAACGTTTTGAAACAGAATAGGCTTAATGAATACATCCCAGGTCTTGACCTTTGGTTTATGTTGTACTGCCTCTGCCCAGAGGCCCAGGCTTTTTGTGGCATGCCCTATTGCAGCTCTGATCTCTGGATGCACAAGGATGTTTTTAAATTTATGGTTCTGCACAGAGCTGGCTTTTGTGGCAGTGTCTATTAGATGCTTACCTGTGCTGTAGGAGCCACTGTTCAAGTCCCAATTTCAGTTCTCTAAACTAGTTCCTGGTAGTCATCCACCATATTACATACTAGAAAATACTCTAGTGGTTAGTTTCTTGATTAGAGTTTCTGTTCAATTAGTKAAATAAAACTGTAGGAAWGGAGATAGAGAAGAAGCCAGGATTATTGACATGCACACAGCAATAGGCTCTTCTCCCAGAAGTGTACCATGCCTATTTTGGCTTTAGCCAAAACATGCAATCACAGACAGCCTTTATTTATCAGCAGATTATATTTTTGTTTGCATAGTATACATTTTTTGTATAGGACAGGCACATCTTTCTGCTTTTCAACCCCTACTTATCTTTTTATTTTTATTTATTTAACCTTTATTTAACCAGGTAGGCAAATTGAGAACACGTTCTCATTTACAATTGCGACCTGGATCTTGCATTTATCAAACAACAAACAAGACTCAAACAAAGATAAAAAGGAACACTTTGTTTCCCTTTTATTATACTGTCACCTTCCAGTAATATGAACATAGGATTGCTGGTTCAAGCCCCACTCAGGCTATTCTTCCTCTGTTTCCCTTTTATTATACTGTCAACTTCCAGTAATATTGACATAGGATTGCTGGTTCAAGCCCCACTCAGGCTCTTCCTCTCTCAATCAATACATAACTGTGAATTGATAATCCCAGCGGTCTCAGGCCTTTGTTGGAGCTGGAAGCCCTGTTCACTTTGATGGGATGCCTTTTAAAGAAAGAGGAAATCATGTCTCACTTTGTTAATGAGGTCTTGGATCTCTTGGTTTCCCCTTATTTCCTACAGGCCTGGTTTTAACAAAAACATCGCCACCTTACATTCATCTGCTACTGTAACTGCACCGGGGATATTATCTAGCCGGCTAGCAGATCCATTTAGCAGATATAAGCAAAACATGTTGAACTGACTTCATGAGCATGTCCCATTTGTTACTGTATGTTTGAAACGTCACAGCTGTTCTGGTAGCTAATCATATGTCATGTTACTTGAACCGCAGTTTCTACCATCATAGGAGGAACTAACGTTAGCTKGCTTTACATGCCACACTGAATAATCGGTAAACATTCTGGTGAAATCGGAAGATTTAACTTCACAGATAGGGGCGATCAAGTAGGTAAGTAATTAGCMAGGTGGTAGATAGCTAGCTAACTTCATACAGCTAATGGTAACGTTAGCTAAAAGCTAACGTAGCTGTGAGCTACCTAGCTACAAGTTTCACTGTCGTATTTTGTCAATATTCGTGTGAAATTGATTGTTCCATCACTTTTGTAGGAGTTCCATCTACAATTAAAATAGATTTCTATCAAGAAAACGATGACATGAAAAGGTTTTGTTTGACCGTGTTTGCTTCAAGGCCAGGATGTTAGCCATTCAGCTAGCTAACTATTTTAGCTTGATAGCTATGGCAGCTTCCGTTAACGTTAGACCACATAGCTAGCTACTGCCTAAACAAAGATACTAACTACCCAATTAAAGTTATATTAGCCACATTATAACAAGGATATTGTTTTATATTCGTTTATGATTGGCTTCAAGAGCATTCTAGACCGTACATTATTTTCCTATAACGCACGCTACATCAGCATGGTATAATTCAATGGCTATAGTTAATTCTTACATTTTCTACGTTTGAGCTGCTTTTTGATAGCGAATGTCGAATTGAAAACAATATTGAATTCGATTTTCATAATAGCAAGCAAGCTAGGACTGATGGCTTGGTTAGCTWAACGAGTAACTCTGTTTGTTTGGTTACCAAGGCAACTACTACAGCACTTTAGTAAACTTTGCTTGCTACTTCAGTGGATGTGGAACACATTTCTAGCGGCAAATGTGTTAAAGGTGCACTATGCAGAAATAACTGCCATTTCCTGTTTGCTAAAATTCTAATAGTTTGCCTAATTTAAGTTTAATGACAAAACAGTTTTGAGAATCATTGTATCATCTAAACTGCTGTGAAATATATTTTCCGTAACCAAACATATTGTATATTCAGCTGTTTGAAGCTGGTGTACTAAACCGAGAGTAAAAGATGCAAAAACAAAACTTAAGAARGGAAGCATAGAAATAGTGTACATAGAACAGATTTACCGCATACACTTGCTTTCAATGAGAACAACAGATCTATAACTCGCTTTTCTATGTGAATTTGGTCAGYTCGCAGRTCAGMGCTCRATGCCCAAKTCTGTGGAAGATWAGTTCCACTCCGCTAGCGCATAGSCCCTCATRGATTAACCCTTACATAATGCTATTCATGACAGCATTGATATGATACTRTATTCTATTGCRTCTGTTACTTGACACACAGGGTAAACGTAACCATGGAGGAACCAGGTGCTGATATAGAGGTGACTGTCAAAACTTTGGACTCCCAGAGCCGAAGTTACACTYTAGGCGGACAGGTACGTTCTCATTTCCAACGGAGCGCTTTTACAGTAGCCTTACATATACTGGATATAGGCCTAATCCTCACACCGGTGTCTTTTTCTCAGTTGACAGTGAAATAGTTCAAGGAGCACATTGCCACTTCAGTTGGGATTCCTGTGGACAAACACAGACTGATCTACCAGGGCCGAGTCCTGCAGGATGAGAGGACCCTGACAGAGTACTGTGAGTAAWGTTGTCTGTGGAGTTTCCTGGAATCAATACAAAATGGCTCCAGACAGTTTTATCTAGAGCAGCACACAGCTGCAGCGAAACATCTGTCAACACAGAACAGAAACCCAGCAAACAGTCAGATATCTTTGTCTGTATGTGATCTATAGAATAACTCTCTTATTCACTTATTCCATGACTTACAAGGCCAATAATGCACAGATGTAAGCCTATTATACAACTGCACACCATGASAACTCTTGAGTAGAGGTCGACCGATTAATCGGAATGGCCGATTTCAAGTTTTCATAACAATCGGAAATCGGTAATTTTGGACTCTGATTTTGCCGATTTTCTTATATTTTTTATTTATTTATTTTTTCACCTTTATTTAACTAGGCAAGTCAGTTAAGAACACATTCTTATTTTCAATGACGGCCTAGGAACGGTGGGTTAACTGCCTTGTTCAAGGGCAGAACGACAGCTTAGGGATTCAATCTTGCAACTTTACTGTTAACTAGTCCAACGCTCTAACCACCTGCCTCACGAGGAGCCCGCCTGTTACGCGAATGCAGTAAGAAGCCAAGGTAAGTTGCTAGCTAGCATTAAACTTATCTTATAAAAAAACAATCAAAAAAATCATGAAAAGTATTATCCACTTAAGGATTTTTATAATTCTATCTCTCTCCTTTTTATAGACATGGTTGAGTGATATACTAGTTTATCTAGCGTGTCCTGCGTTGCATATAATCGATGCAGTGCGCATTCGCGAAAAAGGACTGTCGTTGCTCCAACGTGTACCTAACCATAAACATCAATGCCTTTCTTAAAATCAATACACAGAAGTATATATTTTTAAACCTGCATATTTAGCTAATAATATCCAGGTTAGCAGGCAATATTAACAGGTGAAATTGTGTCACTTCTCTTGCGTTCATTGCACGCAGAGTCAGGGTATATGCAACAGTTTGAGCCGTCTGGCTCGTTGCGAACTAATTTGCCAGAATTTTACGTAATTATGCCATAACATTGAAGGTTGTGCAATGTAACGGAATATTTAGACTGATGGATGCCATTCCGTTAGAATAAAATACGGAACAGTTCCGTATTTCACTGAAAGAATCATGTTTTGTTTTTCGAGATGAATAGTTTCGGATTCGACCATATTAATGACCTAAGCTCGTATTTCTGTGTGTTTATTATGTTTATTTAAGTCTATGATTTGATAGAGCAGTCTGACTGAGCGATGGTGGGCACCAGCAGGCTCGTAAGCATTCATTCAAACAGCACTTTCGTGCGTTTTCCAGCAGCTCTGCTGTTTATGAATTCAAGCCTATCAACTCCCGAATTAGGCTGGTGGTAACCGATGTGAAATGGCTAGCTGTTAACGGGCTGCGCGCTAGTAGCGTTTCAAATGTCACTCGCTCTGAGACTTGGAGTAGTTGTTCCCCTTGCTCTGCATGGTTAACGTTGCTTCGAGGGTGGCTGTTGTCGATGTGTTCTGGTTCGAGCCCAGGTAGGAGCGCGGAGAGGACGGAAGCTATACTGTTACACTGGCAATACTAAAGTGCCTATAAGAACATCCATAGTCCAATATTGGTTATACTGAAATACAAATGGTATAGAGAGAAATAGTCCCATAATTCCTATAATAACTACAACTTAAAACTTCTTACCTGGGAATATTGAAGACTCATGTTAAAAGGAACCACCAGCTTTCATATGTTCCGAGCAAGGAACTTAAACGTTAGCTTTCTTACATAGCACATATTGCACTTTTACTTTCTTCTCCAACACTTTGTTTTTGCATTATTTAAACCAAATTTAACATGTTTCATTATTTATTTGAGGCTAAATTGATTTTATTGATGTATTATATTAAGTWAAAATAAGTGTTCATTCAGTATTGTTGTAATTGTCATTATTACAAATACATTTTAAAAATTGGTCGATTTAATCGGTATCGGCTTTTTTGCCCCCCAATAATCGGTAGCGACGTTGAAAAAACATAATCGGTCGACCTCTACTCTTGAGTACCCATCATGTAATTGCTGTATGCCGTTTGGCTGCTATGTACATCACCTGATAGATTGATGAAGCACCAGTGTCCTCTAAATACACCATAATCAAAGAGCAACAGAATATAATATATTGTTCACCGGCGGCCCGTGGCACCTTAATTGGGGTGGACGTGCTCATAGTAATGGTTGGAATGGAATCAATGGAATGGTATCGAACACACCAAACACATGTTTTCCATGTGTTTGATGCCATTCCATTCACTACATTCCAACCATTATTATGAGCTGTCCTCCCCTCAGCATCCTCCAGTGATATTGTTGTATAATTCTACAAGATGTGTCATTTTCCTCTTCTAACATGGAAAAAGATGACCTCACGGCTTTCAGTGAATACTTTTGGATGATTCAGTCATCGTATGATGGTATGGGCATCATTATTTAAMAATTTAGCCTACCCACTGGGCACAACACGTGGTATAGCCAGCAGAATACCACCCTGCATACCACTGCTGGCTTGCTTCTGAAGCTAAGCAGGGTTGGTCCTAGTCAGTCCCTGGATGGGAGACCAGATGCTGCTGGAAGTGGTGTTGGGAGGCCAGTAGGAGGCACTCTTTCCTCTGGTCTAAAAAATATCCCAATGCCCCAGGGCAGTGATTGGGGACACTGCCCTGTGTAGGGTGCCGTCTTTCGGATGGGATGTTAAACGGGTGTCCTGACTCTCTGAAGTCATTAAAGATCCCATGGCACTTATCGTAAGAGTAGGGTTGTTAACCCTGGTGTCCTGGCTAAATTCCCAATCTGGCCCTCAAACCATCACAGTCACCTAATAATTCCCAGTTTACAATTAGCTCATTCATCCCCCTCCTCTCCCCGTAACTATTCCCCATGTTGTTGCTGTAAATGGGAACGTGTTCTCAGTCAACTTACCTGGTAAATTAACGGATAAATAAAAATGTAATTATAAAAAATTAAACGTGAATACTTGGGTAATATTTGGTTGAGATGTTGATCAATGAGATTACGACCTATATTCACCCACTCAAAAAGACAGCCAAAAGTTAGTTGATTTTCCAATATGTTATCACTATGCTTTCAACCATTTGAAGAGCACAGCCTAATTCCATTTTGAAAACAATGTCAGATTTCTGGTTTAGTTGTCACCCACATGTCTATCACTGTGCTTTCAAAAATATCATCTACYTAATCCCCAAAAGTAATTATTCATCATGACTGGGCCGTAAACAATAACTAGTAATGCTGTATAATCAAAAAAAGGTTAAAATCTCACCTTTCTGGTAAAAAAWTATTAAAAGATGCTGAGGTGTRGTCTCTTTTGAGGACAKAKGCTCAAGTACACAGTACAAATAGGATAAAAATAAAATATTTTATGATGTATTTCCTACTCAACAAAACTGTATGAATATAGCTTGAAATGACTTATGTTTTATAAATATAGRATAATCAAATTATAAAATTACTWAGATTTCACCTTCCTTTTAACTGTGAAATGCATATTTGTATGTTTAGTGTTAGAGAAAATSTGCATGTTTTCTGAAGGTCTCTCTTGATCAAAACGTCCGCCCCAATCACTGTGAACGTCTCACAGAGCTTTAGCTTGGCTTTCTGAACTCGGTAGGAACTTACCTTTCATAACATATTAATATTGTCCATCTATGACAGAAAAGTCTGAATTATTTTACATCAATGGCTATAAATCGATCTCTGAATGTGCTACSGTGATGAAATCATTTTCTCCTGCTGCGCTAGGATGTTGGTTGCATGTAATGAGTGCAGGCATGTGCTTTGTCCGTGGCTCAGTTGTTGTGATGTGGTGTTCAGCCAGGAGTTGATGAACAGTCCGAAAAGCGACGTCACAKAGGCTCAGTAATACTACTGTGTTGGTGTGAACCAGGGCTGTCGTTCAGTGCAAGCCATTTCGATCTACGGTATCCACAGATCGATTTATAAGGGAAAATGTCGGTCGGTACCAGAACCATGCAGGACCCCTAACCATCTAACAGGTTTTAAAAGCACAGCAAAGTTCAAATGGGAATACAATGTCAGAAATGTTGTTTATTTATACAACAGATTGTGTTGTCACTGTGCTTCATCTAATAGCAGAACCAAACGACCTGGATTGCAGTTTAGATTACATTAAAAAAGATGTGGGGAACGTGATCAATTCCGTTTGAGATGTTACGCTGATTATTACAGCAATTGTGAATGCTATTTTATGCATGCTATCGTGAACATAAACACCTTACATGATTAACCTACATAAGACATTTAAAGTTACAGTAACCTCAATGTGTCCATGGGTGTTACTCATTTTAAGGTTGAATGTTACGTTAGTTTGTAAGAGCCTTAACTTTAGGCTATTTACTGTATTACAAAAGCAGTATTGAATTGTGTTTGGATGACAATGAAACTAAATATCAACATCTAAAGAAYATGTATCTACTGCTTGGATAGTTCCATTTGAGCCACTGGCTGAATCCTGTTCTTTAACTTTTATTTGGAGATGTGAATCTAACATACAGTGCATTCGGAAAGTATTCAGACCCCTTGACTTTTCCACATTTTGTTATGTTACAGCCTTATTCTAAAATTGATTAAATTGATGAGGAAAAAGCCAATCTACACACAATACCCCATAAAAGCAAAAACAGATTTTTAGAWTTGTTAGCAAATGTATTAAAATAAAACTGAAATATCACATTTARATAAGTATTCAGACCCTTTGTTGAAGCACTTTGGTAGCGATTACAGCCTTGAGTCCTCTAGGGTAGGACGCTACAAGCTTGTCACACCTGTATTTGGGGAGTTTCTCCCATTCTCTGCAGATCCTCTCAAGCTCCGTCAGGTTGGATAGGGAGCGTCGCTACACAGGTATCTCCAGGTCTCTCCAGAGATGTTAGATCAGGTTCAAGTCCGGGCTCTGGCTGGGCCACTCAAGGACATTCAGAGACTTGTCCCGAAGCCACTCCTGCGTTGTCTTGGCTGTGTGCTTAGGGTCGTTGTCCTGTTAGACTGGGGCGAATGTTCACCTTCCGAGGTCCTGAGGACTCTAGAGAAGGCTTTCATTAAGGATCTCTCTGTACTTTGCTCGGTTKATCTTTCCCTCGATCCTGACTATGATATGACAAAGCCTACCATAGTCAGTGCAGACGCCAGTAGTTATGGGTTAGGATGGTCCTACTACAGAAACAAGGTGGACAGTTAAACCCAGTAGCTTATTGCTCCAGGACTCTCACAGATGCAAAGAAGCACTATGTATAGATAGAAAAGGAGTGACTCGCAGCGGTCTGGGCATATGAGAAGTTTACCAGATATCCGTATGGTCTATATACATTCACACTGCAGTGATCACAAACTTCTTATTCCACTAATAAACTGTATAGACCTTGACTTAGTGCCTGTCAGAGACAGTTCATGCGCATGATGCGTTATAACCCTACAGCCAAGTATGTGTCGGGGAAACAGCTTGTTATAGCATACACCCTTTCCAGACATCCCCAGTCAGCTGTTACACAAGATATCGCAGGGCTGACCAGTGAAATCGAGGCCTATAAGGATACAGTTCATACAGCATGGCCTATCTCAACCAACAAGCTTGATGTCGTCAAGAAGCAGACACAACAAGATGCAGAGCTGCAGATGGTGAAACACTATGTGACAACAGGATGGCCTAAGTATGCAGCCAAAGTGCCAGACAAGGTGCAAGCCTACTACACCTCCCGACAGAACCTCTCAACCTCACAAGGACTAATGTTGTATGGTGATGGAATAGTAGTGCCACAAAACATGAGACCTGAAATGTTCAAGCGCATACACTACAGCCATCAGGGCATTGTGAAGTGCCGGGGGCGAGCTAGAGGTAGTGTTGAATAAGTAAAAACAGTAAATGGTCAGGAAATAGTCAGTTTATGCAAAGACTGCCACGAGTCCGAACCTACTCAGAGGAGGGAGCCTTTGATCACCACTCCACTCCCCAGTCGCCCATGGGAAAGAGTAGCAGCTGACATATGTGAACTCAACAAGCAAAACTACTTGGTAGTTGTGGAGTATTTTTCTATATATATATATATATATATATATATAGGAATAACTTACCTCAAAGACGTGTCTAAAATGAAGAACATCTTCGCCTGTTGGGCATGCCCAAATATTCTAATTACAGACAATGCTCCACAGTTCTCAGGTAGAGCTTTCACGCAATTCTCTAAGGACTATGATTTCAGACACATTACCACCAACCCTCCCTACGCCCAAGCAAATGGTGAAGCAGAGAGAGCAGTGCAAACAGCCAAAGGGATCCTGAAACAGGCTGACCCATTCCTAGCTCTCATGACCTACAGAGCAACTCCGCTGGAGATTAACCTATAACCAGTGTGGCCAGACCTCCAGCAGGTGAGACGTGTCGACCTATAGAGCAAAGCAGAGCTTCATGCGTGTCTACAACAACAGGTATAAAGTCAGAACCCCTTCCAGCACTGTCACACCCTGATCTGTTTCACCTGTCTTTGTGCTTGTCTCCACTCCCCCTCCAGGTGTCGCCCATCTTTCCCATTATCCCCTGTGTATTTATACCTGTGTTCTCTGTTTGTCTGTTGCCAGTTTGTCTTGTTTGCCAAGTCAACCAATGTGTTTTGTTCTCAGCTCCTGCTTTTCCCAGTCTCTTTTTCTCGCCCTCCCGGTTTTGACCCTTGCCTGTCCTGACTCTGAGCCCGCCTGTCTGACCACTCTGCCTGCGTCTAACCCTGAGCCTGCCTGCCGACCTGTACCTTTGCCCCACCTCTGCATTGTTGACCTCTGCCTACCCTGTGCCTGCCTGCTGTCCGGTACCGTTGACCCACCTCTGGTTTACTGACCGCTGCCTGCCTTGACCTGTCTATTACCTGCCCCTGTTGGATTATTAAACCATTGTCAATTCGACGTGTCTGCATCTGGGTCTTACCTTGATTCCTGATAAGCACGGAGTGAACGTCATCCGTGAAGCTGGACGACGAACAAGGCTGGTCAAAGACGGCTTCAGTGCTTCAACAGTGTGACACACCCAGGTCATACTTGATCCAGACAGATACGGGAGTGCTGCACAGGAATCCACGCCACGTGAAACCCCTCCGCAGTGCTTCAGAGACTTGTCAATAGGGTGGAGAGGAACACCCAGAGTGTGACACGGACTTGCACTTACCTATTCCAGATGCCGACCCACCTCCTGTCACAGAACCACAGACTCCAGTACACAGGACTTCTCGTGGTACAGTTGTCAAACCACCAGACAGATACGGAGAGCATAATGCACAGCCTGCATTATGTGACAGAAGAACCCCACTGCAGCTATGAATGTGACTGGCAGTCCACCCAGCTCACCTTAGGGTAATATACAGTTAGTGTTGTAGAAACAACAACTGTTTTTATGGAATGTTAAAGACAGTGAGTTGAGTTGATGATGAGTTGATGTCTCATGAGTTGTTGAACTTTAAAGACCGAAAAGTTTGTTTATGAATTCATATGTTGAGGCAAGTTAATTACAGAGTGATGAACTATACACATTGTGTTGTTTTGACATTTTAGAAACGCATGTCTTGAAAGGGCGATGTGTTGTATTGGAACTATTTGGCTATAGCGCATGGCACAGGTATATTCATGACGTCATATAAAAGGTGATTGGGCAAGTCGGTCCGCGTGCATCCGTCGTATCAAGTCCAGTGAAGACCGTCTCCRGTGTTACATTACTTATTGTTACGTTAAAGTCAACCAAAGTGATATTCACCTCCAGATTCTTCACATTAAGCATAACACTACAGTGACCATGATAACATCATCCGGCGGTTGAAATTTCACCCTCAAAACAACCGTTTAAGGTTGATGACTTTTTTTCATATCGAATGTATTTTCCACATAGGTTCCACGTCACGATTACATTGACAAATTACGTTGAAACAATGTTGATTCYGCCAGTTTGTGCCCAGTGGGTAGTTACATGACATAAAATGACAAAGTTACATTACATCATTACATAAAAATCATCGKATGATCAGATGTGCTTTTCAGCATTACATTTGGAACTTTATCAGTGTGACGTTGCTGGTATGTATAGAGAGAGAGATAATTAAATAATGTCAGGCATATTCCATTAAGAGACAAAGAACCCCTGAAAAGTTGATCCGACTGCACCAATTGGACGCAGTGTTCTCTTTGTTCTCCTCCTCAGAACGTTATCTTCCAGACACGAGTCAAATGAATATGCACAGTATTGTTATTCACAAATCAGAAAACAAGGACATCCTATGAAGGTCTACCTATGAAACACTCAAAAAAGTTGAGTTTGCGTGTGGTATTGTGCCAGGGGATTTTCCTGTTCAGGCTCACATAGTCAAGAAAACTCCTGGCCCTAATGCATACTACAAGGATAATTCATTACTTTGACACCGCTTGGTAGTTACTTTAGCGCTGTGATACTGTCTTACGAAACAAGAACCTGTGGGATGTGCATTACCAGTGTAGACTGCAGAAATGACAGTCATATTGAAAGCCATCCACCAACATGGGGGCTGATGGAGGYTGAGGAGAATAGGTGTAGAAGCAGACCTATTTCCTAAAATTGGGTAAAAYCTTAAACACTTCTTACTTTAAAGGCCACCCACCCAAAAAGACTTATAGGTAATAATATTGACATTTTTTGGTCCCGCTTCATAGACCATGGAACAACACCTTTCGATATATGGGCCTTTGGACTATGTGAGATGGTGGAAAGTTGTGCTAACAAAAAAGTGGTTAATGATTACCACAATCCTAAAACGTTTAAAGCTCAATCCGGACACAGAAAGATCAAGCCCAGAAAGAGCGCTCAATTACCAGGTTTTCTTTTAGGCCACAAGTTGATTTGAAGTGGTTCAGGTATGTTAGAGGTCAAGGAAGGGTATTCGTTCTTGCTCTTTGTGAATGGGTGGTTGGGTCAGCTCTTCACCCTCTGCTCCCAACCAGRCCTATCTACAAGCAGTCTCAAAACCCAATGGGTAAGAGAGATATGCAGATGCAATATCTGTTTTTACCACTATTGACCTATTAATTAGGTTACTATGCACAAGAGATGATCTATCAAAACCTCATGAGCCCTTCGTGATGATTCTTAAAGGATTATTTTGGTCTTTTAATTTATTTACAAAAAATATGTGACCCATAATTAAGTTTTGTTATATTTAACCTTCATTTATAAAGGGAGTCAACATTGGTTTACACACACATACAAGGAGTCAATTTTGAGTTAAAACATACCATGAGTCACTTTTACAAGTGAGCCCTGCAAACATCATACAAAATGCAGTTTGCTGTACAGACTTCCCACCATATGTGGTTTGATTTGAAAAAATGTTGTAATTGGKGTCCTACAGCATACAGTATATGGTTTACAGAAAATCCACATGATTTCACAATTCATGTCTTTTTTCTGTAATGGCTGGATATGGACAGCACCTCAACAAATGGTTTCTCAGTTTCAGATGTAGTTTTTGACTTATTTCACATTTATTGCATTGGCCTTTCACTTGTCATCTTACACTTTCCCCACCCACTGTTTTCTCTCACTGGTGGTCATTGTTTGTCAGTAATGTCTTAAAATAGATGTTTTCTTTCCTATAATTCTGCCCCTCTCTCTTTTCTTCCTTTCCTTTCATCTCTCTCTCCCTCTCTCTCTCTCTCTCTCTCAGTATCTTGGCAAATTGAACTTTGTTGCAGCGGCTGGTGTGAAGGAGTCGGATGTGCAGATGTTCAGACAGATGGACAGCACTGTGTTTCACCTGAATGAGACCTCTGAAAAGACACTACTGTGGCTCTGCACTTTATACAGAGCCTAAACAACAAAAAATGTGCCGCTGTCCCAATACTTTTGGAGCTCACTGTATGTGTGAACAAAACTTGAGCAAAACTATGTTAGCCCATTGAATAATGAATTCCCTGTTGGTTTGACACAGGCAGGCCTGAGCGGCAAACTCTAGTGGGGAYTGGAGAGTGGCTGAACTGCAACCAGTGTATCCTGCTGCAGGAGATAGAGCGTCACTTGGATCCACTAGAGACACACGACACCCTCAGCAGATTCATGCTTTACGGTCAGAAAAGGAGTCATCAATGATTCCATACTGTGATGGAATACCAGGAATTGAAGCAAAGCTGAGAAAATCTAAGTATTGAGATACATACTATTATTAATACATCACATTGCTGTTTAATTAATTATTACATGCATACAATGGACATCGTATAGCTGCCCAAAGGGTTAATGTGCTTAGAGATYCAAACAATATTTGCATYTTTGCACTGTAASTGGTCCTCAATGAAAAATGTGTATTTTTCTTTTTACCAGCTCGTGACAGTGCCTTATTGGATAATAAAGTGGTGTAGGCGTTTCGGACCCAAACGGCTTGTAAAAATATGGATAGATTTGTACATCTCCCTCAAGAGAAAGGTTTGTGGTTTTGGTACATAATCTAACCTCACTATAGAACAAATGGACTTGGACCACCAGAGAAAATCGATATTTTCTAATGTCTAAAATAACATATGTCTCATTGAACTGTTTTATTTATATATATATATATATATATATGTATGTATATATATGTATATGTATGTGTGTGTGTGTGTGTGTGTGTAGTTTCAGAGCTTTGTAAATTGAATAAGGCGTAGCACTGAGGTAAGAATCTAAATTATTCTTCACTCACTTTTTATGTTTATGCACTTATCACTACTGCTCTTCCATTTTGTGGTTATTAGATTACGTTTGCTCATCCATCGCCACAATCTATTACAGGCTGCCTGCTATTTGTTGGAGTCTTCAATCAAGATCATGCTATGCATCGAAATAGGGTTTCCTTTGAGAGTTTATTATTAGTGTATTGCCCACTCTAACTTTGATCTAACTCAGAATCGTGGAACTAATTCAAAATGAAGAACTCTCCTCTCATTTCCCATGTGTAATAGTAAAACAAATAAACAGAAAAAAAAGAACAGCTATTCAAAGTCTATTCCAAAAGTCTCAGAATGTTTAGACAGCACTAGTGACCCAGGCGTAGACTTCTAAGCATTTCCATCGCTCACTTAAACTTGCAGTGACATGGCACACAGTTATCAAGTTTTCGAAGAAGGGCCTATTTCCAGGCAAATATTTCACTTTCACGCATTTCTCTTTTTGTGAGGGTGCCCTAACTGTCATGGTTCACCGAACTGCATTGTTCCACTCTTTTCGCATACCTCCATCAATGGAGGCTGCTGAGTGGAGGATGGCTCATAATAATGTCTGATGGAGTCAATGGACTTGGTATCAAACACCATTGCCTCCATTCCAGCCATTATTATGAGAGTCCTCCCCTCAGCAGCCTCCGCTGACCTCTATCTAAATCATTCATCAATTAGAAAATAATCCAGGGCTAGTTTACCGGGGGAGTAGCCGCCCACGTAGTTACACTTACAATGCAGGGGAAATTCCCATGATGCTGCCGACAGAGCAGAGGCTCAGAGCACAACTAGGCTCGTTCACAACTAGAGTGGTCATCCACAGTTCTCTTCTTCATTTGCTCTAATGTAATAATACACAGGGTGACTGGAAGCAGAAACGGTGACATTTGCTTTCACCTGTCCTTTTATTTCTTGTAAGGTAATTTCTTTGACTGCAGTTCAAAATCAAGAAAATTGGGTATATGAAGGGGTAGGACTAGGCCTTTGGGGTGCATTGGATGCATTGTACTTGTCATTCTATGTCTTAATACAATAACTTTGAGACCAGACCCATCGTCTGTCCTATAAAACACCAACGTAACACTACATTGGCAATAAACCTTTTCCTATACAAGAGGGAAATTGAAATTGAGAATTCTTTTGAGTTAATAGTTTCTCAAAATGATGTCAAAGCCATTGATTGAGGTAAAATAGCGCGACTTTCATCTGCACTGTCGTCAGTAACAAAGCACAATGTCCCAGTCAATATATTTGAAATCAGGTGATGTGGCTTTTTACTTGTGGCCTCAAGGGAAAGGTCAACAAACAGTGGTGTCCTTTTGCTTATGTAACATTTTGAAATCATATGCTGTAGCTCTGGACTCGTATTAAGCCAGAGCAGGAGTGGTGATCTAGGATCAGTTTTCGCCTTTCAGATAATGATAAGTTACATAGATAGGGAACCTGATCCTATTAGCACTTCTACTCTGAGAAAGCTTTATGAATAAGGGCCCTGGTTAGATGATTGACATACCCATGGTTGCTACCAGTGACAGGAGACAGTCATGGCTGAGTTAGACAAAGTCAACATGTAGCTAACATATGTTCCCATTTCAAGTACCTCTGTGTTTCAACCTATGCCCGGGGCATAAAATGTCAGAAAATATCCTGAACCATGATGAAATTCCTTGTCTCTCTCCCCGCCCTCTCCATTTATCTCTCTGATTTACGCACTTTCAAAGACTTGTGACGCACCAACATGAAGACACTTGACTTTCCCAGATACACTTTGGCGTGAAACAACTTGTTGACCGACAGAAAGTACAGAGTACAGTGTGTGAATTTACTTCCTGTCTCCGTCAGAATGACTTTAGATTCTTACTTTCTCTCACCTGTACGATGTCCATAATAGGACACGCCTCAATCTCAGCAGAACTTGTTTTCAATCTAAGCAGGACATCTATCCGTCTCAGCAGGACTTGTTTCAATAAGTTAATGTAGTCACAGTACGGCTGAGATTCTATTGCCAGTGTGTTCCTCTTCTTTCAGTATAGTTTCTCAAATATCAATGCCATTTACACTATAGGAAACATATCTTGTTAAGCCCACACAATAGGCAGTCAAACTCCCCTGCATAATATTTCATTACTGTCAAACGATGGTTCTTCCAGCCCACCTCTAACACAGCTGATTGGTTGTTGAGCAGTTCATTATTTATATTGATGAGCAGTTCACTAGTGAAACATTAATCAAGTTGGTAGTGCTGGGCAGAAACACCCTTTAGTTCTCCCTGACCAGGAATGGTGACGCTGGTTATATACAATATTGAGCCAAACACATCTACGATGCTGCACAGATTGAAATCAATTATCTAAACTGCGACAAAACGGATAGATTTCTAACTGGACAGAAACTGATCAATGATCTAAAACTGGACAGAAACTGATCAATGTCTAAAACTGGACAGAAACTGATCAATGATCTAAAACTGGACAGAAACAGAATAGAAACTGACACAGAACATGATTAGATGGATGCCAGAAGGTTTCTGCTTTCAACAACAGCAGTGCCTGAACTTCTGCATTTCAGGAAGATGGGGAAAAGACTTAAAGGCTAACATGATTGAAGGCTTGTCTGAGAACTTGCCTGCATTGGGTAAGCACCTAACCGTCTGTGGCATGTCAAGAAAAGCACAAGTTGATTGGGGATGCCCCATGGGCAAGAAACCAAGAACAGGAAAGTTACATAGAATCTACCAACAAACCGCTCTCTCCTCTCTCTCACTTTCGCTCTCTTTCCACTTTCTAAAAGTTACTTTCAGTCCTGTTTATGAAATCAACAGTGTTCACCTTCACGCATCTGCATTTCCACACCCTATGGCTATTCCATACCCTATGTATCAGGAATCAAGGTAAGACCCAAGTGGCAGACTGTGTGAAGTAACAATGTTTAATGACAGGTCAAGGCAGGCACGGTCGATAATTCAGAGTAGAGGCCAAGGTACAGGCCGGCAGGCTGGGTCAGGACAGGCAATGGTCAAAACCAGGAGGGCAGGA
This sequence comes from Salvelinus sp. IW2-2015, assembly GCF_002910315.2. Taxonomy (NCBI): domain Eukaryota; kingdom Metazoa; phylum Chordata; class Actinopteri; order Salmoniformes; family Salmonidae; genus Salvelinus; species Salvelinus sp. IW2-2015. The sequence continues at coordinate 14,670,781 of NC_036845.1, forward strand.
GAGACTGGGGAAAGCAGGAGCTGAGAAACAAAACGCTGGTTCACTTGACAAACAAGACGACCTGGCAACAGACAAACAGAGAAACACAGGTTAAATAGTACCCCAGGGGATAATGGGGAAGATGAGAGATACTGGAGGGGGTGGAGACAAGCAACAAGGACAGGTGAAACAGATCAGGGCATGACACTATGGCTATTTCCATGCCGCTATGCATGTAAAGTCAGATTGAGTCAATGTGGCTGCCAGCTGGTTTATGAAACCAATGAAGAAAACTCCTGTCATGTTTTTTGTACCTGTCGAACCCACTGATACTGACCTATAAATATGTGGGAATCACATGCCGCCCAATCTGTCAATGTTGTGCCTGACTCATCTGTAGCCTTACTAGCCTATAGTTCCTCGCCACAGGGATGATAGTGGTTCTGTCACCTTCTCTTTGCTGTACTGTGCATACTTGAAGTAAAAGTAAAAATACCTTAATAGAAAATGACTCAAGGTAAATGTGAAGAGAGAACTGAATCTAAATGCATTTGAAACTATGGTAAATTTGATAGTTTGCAAACTTGAAAACGGCAGACAATGAATGCAATATCCACCGTATTGAACAGAAATATATAAATATTGAATTTGA
>NC_036845.1:14671436-14713001 GCF_002910315.2 Salvelinus sp. IW2-2015
ATGCAATAAAATGCAAATGAATTACTTAAAAATCATACAATGTGATTTTCTGGATTTTTGTTTTAGATTCCGTCTCTCACAGTTGAAGTGTACCTATGATAAAAATGACAGACCTCTACATGCTTTGTAAGTAGGAAAACCTGCAAAATCGGCAGTGTATCAAATACTTGTTCTCCCCACTGTATGTGTGTGTATGTTTCAGAGCTTTGTAAATTGAATAAGGCGTAGCACTGAGGTAAGAATCTAAATTATTCATTCACTTTTATGTTTATGCACTTATCACTGCTGCTCTTCCATTTTGTGGTTATTAGATTACGTTTGCTCATCCATCGCCACAATCTATTACAGGCTGCCTGCTATTTGTTGGAGTCTTCAATCAAGATCATGCTATGCATCGAAATAGGTTTCCTTTTGAGAGTTTATTATTAGTGTATTGCCCACTCTAACTTTYATCTAACTCAGAATCGTGGAACTAATTCAAATGAAGAACTCTCCTCTCATTTCCCATGTGTAATAGTAAAACAAATAAACAGAAAAAAAGAACAGCTATTCAAAGTCTATTCCAAAAGTCTCKGAATGTTTAGAARAGCACTAGTGACCCAGGCGTAGACTTCTAAGCATTTTCCATCGCTCARTTAAACTTGCAGTGACATGGCACACAGTTATCAAGTTTTCGAAGAAGGGCCTATTTCCAGGCAYATATTTCACTTTCACGCATTTCTCTTTTTGTGAGGGATGACCTAACTGTCATGGTTCACCGAACTGCATTGTTCCACTCTTTTCGCATACCTCCATCAATGGAGGCTGCTGAGTGGAGGATGGCTCATAATAATGTCTGGAATGGAGTCAATGGACTGGTATCAAACACCATTGCCTCCATTCCAGCCATTATTATGAGCAGTCCTCCCCTCAGCAGCCTCCGCTGACCTCTATCTAAATATCATTCATCAATATAGAAAATAATCCAGGGCTAGTTTACCGGGGGAGTAGCCGCCCACGTAGTTACACTTACAATGCAGGGGAAATTCCCATGATGCTGCCGACAGAGCAGAGGCTCAGAGCACAACTAGGCTCGTTCACAACTAGAGTGGTCATCCACAGTTCTCTTCTTCATTTGCTCTAATGTAATAATACACKGGGTGACTGGAAGCAGAAACGGTGACATTTGCTTTCACCTGTCCTTTTATTTCTTGTAAGGTWATTTCTTTGACCTGCAGTTCAAAATCAAGAAAATCTGGGTATATGAAGGGGTAGGACTAGGCCTTTGGGGTGCATTGGATGCATTGTACTTGTCATTTCTATGTCTTAAATACAATAACATTTGAGACCAGACTCCCATGTCTGGTCCTATAAAAACACCAACAGTATACACTACATTGGCAATAAACCTTTTCCTATACAAGAGGGAATTGAAATTGAGAATTCTTTGAGTTAATAGTWTCTCAAAATGATGTCAAAGCCATTGATTGAGGTAAAATAGCGCGACTTTCATCTGCACTGTCGTCAGTAACAAAGCACAATGTCCAGTCAATATATTTGAAATCGGGTGATGTGGCTTTTTACTTGTAGCCTCAAGGAAAGGTCAAACAACAGTGGTGTCCTTTTGCTTATGTAACATTTTGAATCKTATGCTGTAGCTCTGGACTCGTATTAAAGCAGAGCAGGAGTGGTGATCTAGGATCAGTTTCGCCWMTCAGATAATGAATAAGATTACATAGATAGGGAACCTGATCCTATTAGCACTTCTACTCTGAGAAGCTTTATGAATAAGGGCCCTGGTTAGAAATGATTGACATACCCATGGTTGCTACCAGTGACAGGAGACAGTCAATGGCTGAGTTAGACAAAGTCAACATGTTGCTAACAATGTCCCCATTCAAGTGTGTTTCAACTATGCCCGGGGCTAATATGAATGTCAGAAAATATCCTGAAACCATGATGAAATCCAGAAAATATCCTGAAACCATGATGAAATCCTTGTCTCTCTCCCTCCCCCTCTCCATTTATCTCTCTGATTTACGCACTTTCAAAGACTTGTGACGCACCAACATGAAGACACTTGACTTCCCAGATACACTTTGGCGTGAAACAACTTGTTGACCGACAGAAAGTACAGAGTACAGTGTGTGAATTTACTTCCTGTCTCCGTCAGAATGACTTTAGATTCTTACCTTTCTCTCACCTGTACGATGTCCATAATAGGACAGCCTCAATCTCAGCAGAACTTGTTTCAATCTAAGCAGGACATCTATCCGTCTCAGCAGGACTTGTTTCAATAAGTTAATGTAGTCACAGTACGGCTGAGATTCTATTGCCAGTGTGTTCCTCTTCATTTCAGTATAGTTTCTCAAATATCAATGCCATTTACACTATAGGAAAACATATCTTGTTAAGCCCAACAATAGGCAGTCAAACTCCCCTGCATAATATTTCATTACTGTCAAACGATGGTTCTTCCAGCCCACCTCTAACACAGCTGATTGTTGTTGAGCAGTTCATTAGTTATATTGATGAGCAGTTCACTAGTGAAACATTAATCAAGTGGTAGTGCTGGGCAGAAACACCCTTTAGTTCTCCCTGACCAGGAATGGTGACCGCTGGTATATACCAATATTGAGCCAAACACATCTACGATGCTGCACAGATTGAAATCAATTATCTAAACTGGACAGAAACGGATAGATTATCTAAACTGGACAGAAACTGATCAATGATCTAAAACTGGACAGAAACTGATCAATGATCTAAAACTGGACAGAAACTGATCAATGATCTAAAACTGGACAGAAACAGAATAGAAACTGAACAGAACATGATTAGATGGATGCCAGAAGGTTTCTGCTTTCAACAACAGCAGTGCCTGAACTTCTGCATTTCAGGAAGATGGGGAAAAGACTTAAAGGCTAACATGATTGAAGGCCTTGTCTGAGAACTTTGCCTGCATTGGGTAAGCACCTAAACCGTCTGTGGCATGTCAAGAAAAGCACAAGTTGATTGGGGATGCCCCATGGAGCAAGAAACCAAGAACAGGAAAGTTACATAGAAATCTACCAACAAACGCTCTCTCCTTCTCTCACTTTCGCTCTCTTTCCACTTTCTAAAAGTTACTTTCAGTCCTGTTTATGAAATCAACAGTGTTCAACTTCACGCATCTGCATTTCCACACCCTATGGCTATTCCCATACCCTATGTATCAGGAATCAAGGTAAGACCCAAGTGCAGACTGTGTGAAGTAACAATGTTTAATGACAGGTCAAGGCAGGCACGGGTCGATAATTCAGAGTAGAGGCCAAGGTACAGGACGGCAGGCTGGGTCAGGACAGGCAATGGTCAAAACCAGGAGGGCAGGAGAGACTGGGGGAAAGCAGGAGCTGAGAAACAAAACGCTGGTTCACTTGACAAACAAGACGACCTGGCAACAGACAAACAGAGAACACAGGTATAAGTACCCAGGGGATAATGGGGAAGATGAGAGATACCTGGAGGGGGTGGAGACAAGCACAAGGACAGGTGAAACAGATCAGGGCATGACACTATGGCTATTTCCATGCCCTATGCATGTAAAGTCAGATTGAGTCAATGTGGCTGCCAGCTGGTTTATGAAACCATGAAGAAAACTCCCTGTCATGTTTTTGTACCTGTCGAACCCACTGATACTGACCTATAAATATGTGGGAAATCACATGCCGCCCACATCTGTCAATGTTGTGCCTGACTCATCTGTAGCCTTACTAGCCTATAGTTCCTCGCCACAGGGATGATAGTGGTTCTGTCACCTTCTCTTTGCCTGTACTGTCATACTTGAGTAAAAGTAAAAATACCTTAATAGAAAATGACTCAAGTAAATGTGAAAGAGAACTGAATCTAAATGCATTTGAAACTATGGTAAATTTGATAGTTTGCAAACTTGAAACGCAGACAATGAATGCAATATCCACCYTATTGAAACAGAATATATAAATATTGAATTTGAATATTCAATTAAGTTGTAATATTTTAAAACTGAATGCAATATTCATTCAATTAATTTTTCAAATCATGAAATACAAGTTACATTTATTAATTCTATGATTAAATTTGTGCATTACAAATGTAAAAATATTGCATTTGAATTCAGTATCTTAATGCAAATAAAAAAATGTTGAATTCAAATATAGTTTCTGTTATCATTGAAATCGCTCTGTAATTGCTCCAATCGTTCCTTTCCTGCTCRGCATCCGAAATGTGTTTGTTTAAGATTTGTTTAAGACTACCAAGAACACTCTGTGACCCTGATTTAGCCCACTGCAGTAAAAAGTAGTGCTTCAAAGTATTTTTCTTAGGGTAAATCCATTTGAATTCAGTCGCTTTTTGACAGCCCCCTTTTGATTTAAACAAAACTTTTCATACATGTACGCCACCATACCATGAAACATCCATGTCTTCATCACCGGAAAATATAGATAATGTAAAATAGGGTCTAAGCTACAACTTATGGGGGGAAAAAAATCGGAATTTATGCATTCAAACTCAAACGTTTGAGGTTCTTGTGTTGTGCCTGCCATCAGTTGAGACACAACATGCTCTTGAATACAGGGTGGGTGTCATTTCAATCATAAAAATATTATTCATAGAAAGGACATATCCCTTCAGACCACTGTAATTTAGTTGGTACACCATTGACATTTTAATTGAATTGACATTTTTACTTCTAATTACTACTACAAAGATCGTCYCCGGTCCACCTACTCTTGAATGTAAACTTACATTTCTATTCTATTATCTATAGTTCTATGATTTCAATAGGTTTCTTATGGAAGATTGACAGTATAATTTWAAAAAACAGATATTCCCATTCAAGACAAGACAAAAGAGATGATTGTGGACTACAAGAAAAAGGAGAACCGAGCACGCCACCATTCTCATTGACGGAGCTGTAGTGGAGCAGGTTGAGAGCTTCAAGTTCCTTGGTGTCCACATCACCAACAAACTAACATGGTCCAAGCACACCAAGACAGTCGTGAAGAGGGCACGACAAAACCTATCCCCCCTCAGGAGTCTGAAAAGATTTGGCATGGGTCCTCAGATCCTCAAAAGGTTCTACAGCTGCACCATCAAGAGCATCCTGACGGGTTGCATCACTGCCTGGTCTGGCAACTGCTCGGCCTCCGACCGCAAGGCACTACAGAGGGTAGTGCGTACGGCCCAGAAAAGCTTCCAGCCATCCAGGACCTCTATACCAGGCAGTGTCAGAGCTGTCTCTTATACACATCTAGATGTGTATAAGAGACAGCCCCCCCCCCCTTTTTACACTGCTGCTACTATGTTATTATCTATGCGTAGACACTTTAATAACTCTACCTACATGTACATATTACCTCGACTAACCAGTTGCCCCACACATTGACTCTGTACCGGTACCCCCTGTATATAGCCTCTCTATTGTTATTTTACTGCTGCTCTTTAAATATTTGTTATTTTATAAAAACATTTTTAGGTCTTTTTCTTAACTGCATTGTTGGTTAAGGGCTTGTAAGTAAGCATTTCACTGTAAGTTCTACAGCTGTTGTATTCAGCATATGTGACAAATAACATTTTWATTTTATTTTAATTCTCTGGTGTGTGGACTTTCGACCATCTTTTTGCACCATTTGAAAATTAAATTTTATTCCCATTTTAGTACATTTATCAGCCAAAACATGACACCCACCCTGTATTCAAGAGCATGTTGTGTCTCAACCCAGGTTGTAGTTTAGACCCTATTTTACATAATCTAACTGAATATGAAAAAATCTGAGTTGACACGTTTTTAGATAATTGACATATACGGTTAGAAAATGACAAGAAATMATTGAATAGTTTGACACCCCTGTTTATAAGCTTTTAAATGATATCAACCTCAACCATTTGTCATTTCCAGTGATGAAGACATGGATGCCTCATGGTATGGTGGGGTATAAAAAATATATGTCCATTTTGATCACCTTTTATCTATTTAATGTTTTGACATTCAGGTCTAAAAGGCATTTTCTGAGCACACACTGGCCAACATGGATGACAGGTTTTGTTGATATCAAAAGGGGTGCTGTCAAAAAGTTCCTTTACAACACTATCTACAGTATTTCTTAAAAMAATGGATAAAATACCTGGTTTTATTGCTTGTTTAAATTCATTTTTTGTTGTCATYAAAAAAAACATGTTATCAACACAAAGGGGAAATCAAATATATCATAGCAATCTGTTACTGCTCTTTTGCCAACTCCTGCCTGGCTTGACAATGCAGTAGGCATAAGCATAAACAGATCTTGGACCAGGCTAAAATACATTTTCATAGAAGAATATGATATCATCAGTTGCTAATTCAATGTGACCAAAGTCAACCTAGACTTTGAGGTGGTTGTTTAGTCCATGATGCTTTGCTTTCACTCCCTCCTTTCTTTCCAACCACAACTCACAGTGAAGAAAAAAACTACATCGCATCAAACCTCAACTCCAGTGGAAGGGGGGAAACCCTGTCCAATGAACTTGTCTCTGAAATGCAGCATGGTATGCAGCAGACAGATTTGTTTGTACAAGGACAATACAAGACACACTAGGTGAGTTGAGTTCCTGGTCATTGTGTTTCATTTTATTCATATCAAGCTACTCATTTATTAATGATGTATATGTAAATTGTGATAACACAGAATTGTGGACAGTGGACCATTGTATTTGCAATAATTTTTCATCATGTGAAATTCCTAATCTTAGACTTAATTATAGGATGTTTGGATGAGGAAAATGTGACACAATGTAAAATCAATTGGTGATCACCACACAGTGATAGTCTAATGGCTCCACAGTTATATTTGGTCCAAAAATGGTGGTTGTATGAATATTTTGTGGTATTTTCAATAATGAGACTGTGATAAGCAATATGATGGACCCAGTCTCATGTCTTATACCATATGACAGGTAATGCGGTCAAATTGATCATTGCCAGATCATTCTCTCACTCACTATGCATACCTTCACAATTACTTGTATCTTGTACAAGTGTGTAACAGGACAAATATAAGCACCCTCCGAATTATAATTATTATCTTGACTATTCTTAGTCACTGTGACTGATGCATTCATGTCCAACTGAACATACACTGCGTGACAGCCGTAATGTCTTGTCACAGAGTACATACRACTCTCTGCATGTTTACTACAAATTATTTTAGTGTATTTCTCTGGTAGTGAGTTCATATATCACATGTTATTGTTTGAGACAATATAAGTAGCAAACCACACTGCACATTGTGGTTCAAGAGGGGAATAATCTATATAGGTGAAATCCCAGAGTGGTGTATAATCTAAACTAAATGTTATTCAGAAGGGAGCCTATGACTAATATTGAGGTGCTCAGACTCAACAGTAGCCTATGGTGGAAGATCTACAACCCGCCTGCTTATATCTATTCTAGACCCTTCAGATCTGCAAACGTTGGATTAGATCAGGATTAGGGCCGTTGGGAAGTGGTAGGGCGTGAATTGGGACGGCTCTCAGTGGTTTGTGGTACGTGTGTGTTTTCCAGAGGATGAATAGCCAACAGCACACCTCCAGATACCTGCTGCTACATGTGTGGTGCGGGTTTCTCACAGTCGCTATGGGGTTTATGGTCGCAGTTCTCACAACAGTGCAAATAAACTCAGCTGACAAGGTATGTCCAATTATCATCAGTGATAGCTAGACTCCGATATGATGATGATGATGATACATAAGGGTAGACTGATGATGATGATCTCAAGGTGTCACTATGTAATTTCTCTCTCCAAGAATCATTTACCTGAATCAAAGGAGGAAAACCAGCACCCTACAAGTAAGTTGTACTGGGTTACACATACTGACATTAATAGTTTTTTTATGTTCTGTAAGTCGTAATAAGCACTGTAATATCATTCCTATCCCATATTAGACATTCGACAACAGTATTCTTTTTTCATTTAACCTTTATTTAAATAGGCAAGTCAGTTAAGAACAAATTCTTATTTACAATGACGGCCTACCAAAAGGCAAAAGGCCTCCGGTGGGGATATATAAAATATATATATATATATATTCAGTATATATATAGGACAATGACTTGAAATATTATTTATCTTTTGCAGACGGCAGTTTTTTGGCTCAATTGAATTCATCAAAGGGTAAGTAAAGCATGGCTATTTCCATTTCTGATTATCACTGAATGTCTAGTGTTAAACAATGCACTGTTCTGTAAGTCGTAATAAGCACTGTAATATCATTCCTATCCCATATTAGACATTCAACAACAGTATTCTTTTTTCATTTAACCTTTATTTAAATAGGCAAGTCAGTTAAGAACAAATTCTTATTTGCAATGACGGCCTACCAAAAGGCAAAAGGCCTCCGGTGGGGATATATATAAAAAAAAATATATATATATTCAGTATATATATAGGACAATGACTTGAAATATTATTTATCTTTTGCAGACGGCAGTTTTTTGGCTCAATTGAATTCATCAAAGGGTAAGTAAAGCATGGCTATTTCCATTTCTGATTATCACTGAATGTCTAGTGTTAAACAATGCACTGTGTCCAATAGAATTCAGGTCATTGATGCATTTTCTGGAGAAAGATGGCATTATAAGATTGCACAAGCAGAGATTAACACGTAAACGTTACAAGATAGATCAAAACAGGAAAATGAATGGGCTTTTTTTGCTTTCCAGCTCCCCGTCTCTCCTATATCCAGCTAACCATGGGTAAGCTAAACACTTCCTTTCCTAGTTTATAGGTAAGGACTTTTGGGCCTAACATTCCATGCTTGTTGCAGTTTCCTTTTTGCATCCTAAATTCATGGAACGCATGAGTTAACATTGGATCTTCTGCTGCCTGTCTGAACTTGTCAGTTACACTAAACAAGACTACACACTCAGTTTGTACAACTGATCTAACACAGTTGACACAATGGTTGTGATACACCTAATATTTCTATACACTCAACGGTCAGTTTATTAGGTACACCTTGTAGTACCGGATCGGACCCCCCTTTGCCTCCAGAACAGCCTGAATTATCCGGGGCATTCTACAAGGTGTCAGAAACATTCCACAGAGATGTTGGTCCATGCTGACGCAATGGTATCACACAGTGGCTGCAGATTGGATGGTGGTACATTCATGCTGCCAACAGCCCGTTCCATCTCATCACGAAGATGATCTATTGGGTTGAGGTCTAGGGACTGCGCAGGCCACTCAATTAAACTGAACTCGCTGTCACGTTCCAGGCAATGTTTTTCCACTCCTCAATTGTCAAGTGGTGATGGCGTGCCCACTGGAGCCATTATTTGGCGCAGTACAACAGTGATGTGCAGAACGGCATCTCGGAACGCACAACTCGTCGATCCTTGTCACAGATGGGCTATTGCAGCAAACGACAACACCGGGTTCCACTCCTGTCAGCTAAAAACAAGAAGAAGTTGCTCCAGTGGGCACACAACTCGTCGAACTCGTCTGTTTGGAGGAGGGCTATTTAAGATACTGTTTGAAGAGGTAGGGTTTCAGATGTTTTCGGAAGATGGGCAGGATGTCCTAGCTTCAGGGGGAAGCTGGGTCCACCATTGGGGTGCCAAGACAGAGAAGAGCTTGGACTGGGCTGAGCGGGAGCTGCCCTCCCGTAGGGCTGGGAGGGCCAAGATATATAACATGCTTACTAACCATGAGCAGAACATATTACTACACAGTCCAACATTGTATGTCTCTAATCAACCAAGATTTATGCATCTTTATTCATCAGAAAAATTATATTTATGTATTGAAAACATTATGCAAATATTCAATCTATTCATTAAACATTTAGCTACAGTGAGGGTAGGTGTATTAACCCCCCCCCCCCCCCCCCCCCCCGTCTGCTCCTTTGTGAAGTGGGGTCAAGACCCGCAATCAACCCATCTACTGTAACTGCTTAGATGCGGCAACCGCACTAAGCCCAAGGCAATGCTACAATTACTGTCTGTGAAAATACATTATAATTTTTCAGCGTACAATGCCTTCGGAAAGTATTCAGACCCCTTGATTTTTTCCAAATTGTATTACGTTACAGCATTATTCAAAAAATTATTAATATATCACATTTACATACAGTGGGAGAAACAAGTATTTGATACACTGACAATTTTGCGGTTTTCCTACTTACAAAGCATGTAGAGGTCTGTAATTTTTATCATAGGTACACTTCAACTGTGAGAGAAGGAATCTAAAACAAAAATCCAGAAAATCACATTGTATGATTTTTAAGTAATTAATTTGCATTTTATTTCGATGACATAAGTATTTGATACATCAGAAAAGCAGAACTGAATATTTGGTACAGAAACCTTAGTTTGCAATTACAGAGATCATACGTTTCCTGTAGTTCTTGACCAGGTTTGCCACACTCTCACAATTTTGGCCCACTCCTCCATACAGACCTTCTCCAGATCCTTCAGGTTTCGTGGCTGTCGCTGGGCAATACGGACTTTCGGCTCCCTCCAAAGATTTTCTATTGGGTTCAGGTCTGGAGACGCTAGGCCCACTCCAGGACCTTGAGATTCTTCTTACGGAGCCACTCCTTAGTTGCCCTGGCTGTGTGTTTCGGGTCGTTGTCATGCTGGAAGACCCAGCCACGACCCATCTTCAATGCCTTACTGAGGGAAGGAGTTGTTGGTCAGATCTCGCGATACAATGGCCCCATCCATCCTCCCCTCAATACGGTGCAGTCGTCCTGTCCCCTTTGCAGAAAAGCATCCCAAAGAATGATGTTTCCACACTCCATGCTTCACGTTGGGATGGTGTCTTGGGGTTGTACTCATCCTTCTATTCCTCCAAACACGGCGAGTGGAGTTTAGAGCAAAAAGCTCTATTTTTGTCTCATCAGACCACATGACCTTCTCCCATTCCTCCTCTGGATCATCCAGATGGTCATTGGCAAACTTCAGACGGGCCTGGACATGCGCTGGCTTGAGCAGGGGACCTTGCGTGCGCTGCAGGATTTTAATCCATGACGGCATAGTGTTTACTAATGGTTTTCTTTGAGACTGTGGTCCCAGCTCTCTTCAGGTCATTGACCAGGTCCTGCCGTGTAGTTCTGGGCTGATCCCTCACATTCCCTCATGATCATTGATGCCCCACGAGGTGAGATCTTGCATGGAGCCCCAGACCGAGGGTGATTGACCGTCATCTTGAAACTTCTTCCATTTTCTAATAATTGTGCCAACAGTTGTTGCCTTCTCACCAAGCTGCTTGGCTATTGTCCTGTAGCCCATCCCAGCCTTGTACAGGTCTACAATTTATCCCTGATGTCCTTACACAGCTCTCTGGTCTTGGCCATTGTGGAGAGGTTGGAGTCTGTTTGATTGAGTGTGTGGACAGGTGTCTTTTATACAGGTAACGAGTTCAAACAGGTGCAAGTTAATACAGGTAATGAGTGGAGAACAGGAGGGCTTCTTAAAGAAAAACTAACAGGCTGTGAGAGCCGGGAATTCTTACTGGTTGGTAGGTGATCAAATACTTATGTCATGCAATAAAATGCAAATGAATTACTTAAAAATCATACAATGTGATTTTCTGGATTTTTGTTTTAGATTCCGTCTCTCACAGTTGAAGTGTACCTATGATAAAAATGACAGACCTCTACATGCTTTGTAAGTAGGAAAACCTGCAAAATCGGCAGTGTATCAAATACTTGTTCTCCCCACTGTAAGTATTCAGAACCTTTACTCAGTACTTGTGTTGAAGCACCTTTGGCAGCGATTACAAGCATCGAGTCTTCTTGGGTATGACGCTATAAGCTTGGCACATCTGTATTTGGGGAGTTTCTCCCATTCTTCTCTGCAGATCCTCTCAAGCTCTGTCAGGTTGGATGGGGAGCATTGCTGCAGAGCTATTTTCAGGTCTCTCCAGAGATGTTTGAATGGGTTCAAGTCCCAGGCTCTGGCTGGACATTCAGAGAACTTGTCCCGAAGCCACTCCTGCATTGTCTTGGCTGCGTGCTTAGGGTCGTTGTCCTGAGCACTCTGGAGCACGTTTTCATCAAGGATCTCTGTTGTACTTTGCTCCGTTAATCTTTTCCTCGATCCTGACTAGTCTTGCAGTCCTTGCTGCTGAAAAACATCCCCACAGCATGATGCTGCCACCACCATGCTTCACCGTAGGGATGGTGCCAAGTTTCCTCCAGACGTGACGCTTGGAATTCAGGCAAAAGAGTTCAATCTTGGTTTCATCAGACCAGGAAATCTTGTTTCTCATGGTCTGAGAATATTTAGTGCATTTTGGCAAACTCCAAGCAGGCTGTCATGTGGTGGAGTGCTGCAGAGATGGTTGTCTTTCTGGAAGGTTCTCCCATCTCCACAGAGGAACTCTAGAGATCTGTCAGAGTGACAACGGGTTCTTGGTGACATCCCTGATCAAGGCCCTTCTCCCCCGATTGCTCAGTTTGGCCGGGCGGCCAGCTCTAGGAAGAGTCTTGGTGGTTCCAAACTTCTTCCATTTAAGTATGATGGAAGCCACTGTGTTCTGTGGACCTTCAATGCTGCAGAAATTCTTTGGTACCCTTCCCCAGATATGTGCCTCAACACAATCCTGTCTCGGAGCTCTATGGACAATTCGTGGCTTGGTTTTTGCTCTGACATGCACTTTCAACTGTGAGACCTTATTTAGACAGGTCTGTGCCTTTCCAAATCATGTCCAATCAATTAAATTTACCACAGGTGGACTCCAATCAAGTTGTAGAAACATCTCAAGGATGATCAATGGAAACAGGATGCACCTGAGCTCAATTTCGAGTCTCATAGCAAAGGGTCTGAATACTTATGTAAATAAGGTATCTGTTTGTAGATATCTGTTTTTGCTTTGTCATTGTGGGGTATTGTGTGTAGCTTGCTGAGGGAAAAAAAATCTATTTTAGAATAAGGATGTAATGTAACAAAATGTGGGAAAGTCAAGGGGTCTGAGTACTTTCCGAAGGCACTGTATACAGAGTTTTTAAAGGGGTATTGAAAGTGTAGTTATTCAGTATTTTGCCACCTGTCTGTTCAAATATATGCACAAACATACACTACATATACAAAAGTATGTGGACACCCCTTAAAATGAATGGATTCGGCTATTTCAGCCACACCGTTGCTGTTCAGGTGTATAAAATAGAGCACACAGCCATGCAATTCCCATAGACAAACATTGACAGTAGAATGGCCTTACTGAAGAGCTCAGTGTCTTTCAACGTGGCACCGTCATAGGATTCCACCTTTTCAACAAGTCAGTTACATTTCTGCCCTGCTAGAGCTGCCTCGATCAACTGTAAGTGCTGTTATTGTGAAGTGGAAACGTCTAGGAGCAACAACGGTTCAGCCGCGAAGTGGTAGGCCTCACAAGCTCACAGAACGGGACCACTGAGTGCTGAAGCGTGTAGCGTGTAAAAATTGTCTGTCCTTGGTTGTAACACTCACTTCCAAGTTCCAAACTGCCTGTTTCAGTATGACAATGCCCACGTACACAAAGCGAGGTCCATACAGAAATGGTTTGTCAAGATCGTTGTGGAAGATCTTGACTGGCCTGCACAGAGCCCTGACCTCAACCACATCGAACACCTTTGGGATGAATTGAAACGCCGACTGCAAGCCAGGTCTAATCGCCAAACATCAGTGCCCGACCTCACTAATGCTCTTGTGGCTGACTGGAAGCAAGTCCCCGCAGTAATGTTCCAACATCTAGTGGAAAGCCTTCCCAGAAGAGTGGAGGCTGTTATAGCAGCAAAGGGGGGACCAACTCCATATTAATGCCCATGATTTTGGAATGAGATGTTCGACGAGCAGTTGTCCGCATACTTTTGGTCATGTAGTGTATATTAACCCATTTATATGATGTAAAGCGTTTTAATATTTTCTTTTCTCTTCTTTCCTTCTGTCTCATGAGAAGAAAAATTATCTTGGGAGAATGACCATAATGTCCCCGTCTGTGGCTCTTGCTCCCTCGTCCTCCGCGACAACTCTGTCCACATCACATCTGAAGGCTTCTACTACTTCTATGTCCAGGTCACCTTCACTAGGCACACCAGGGGAGAGGAGAAGAGGAAGGTGACTCTGTTCAAAAATGGCATTACAAATAAGACCGTGCAAAGGACACTGAGTGAAGCCGTGTATCACGGAGAGAAAGAGGGCACTGTATTCATGTCCAGGATGGTTAAGCTCCAAAAAGGTAACAGTCTCAGCCTTGAGATAACATCCAAGAATAATAGTTTTAGGTATGGGGGAGAGAATACCTACTGGGGGGCATATCAGCTCCCCCCATATTGAGCCAACAGACATTGTTATTGAGACTTAGTTCAAGATTGAACCAAAAAAACTGTTAAAACATTGTTTTTAAAAAAGTGTGTGGTAGTTACTAAACTGAATTTATTTTGTGAAAACTGTAACTGTTATGCATATGCATTGTTTGTTTTGCTGAACAGATTTGATTACATAATGAGATAACAGAATACATTGTCAAACTATGTATTTGTGTGTGTGTGTGTGATTTCTTGTGATATTAATGGTATCTGTCATGATGTGAATTAGTCGATGCTAGATATTATAGATGATAAATAGATTTGATATGGACACAGTGGTCGTGTCTGAATACCCATACTACTGTACTAAATAGTATGCAAAAAAAAGAACTTTATATAGTATCTAAAAATGTCTAAAATAGTACTCCGAATGCATCATCTAATGGGCGATTTGCGTTGATTCCCACCGTTTATTCATTTTGGTACAGCGCGTCAATTTATCTAATTATCAGCTGTTGTCAAACACGAGAGTTGGAAAAGATGAGTGAATTCTACTAGATCAAATGCCAAAATTACTTACAGTTTTAAGTATGCCACTATTCACTTTTATCATCCATTGTTTACATTTTTGTAATTTAGCATTCAAGAGCGACTCCCATTCTTCTCCACTGGTCCCCCATGGGAATTGAACCCACAACCCTGGTATTGTAAGCGCCATGCTCTACCAACTGAGCCACACAGGAGGTAGCACTTACCACATGGTGGCGCTACCACACTACAGAGAAAAGGCAGATGTCCTTCTCTGTCACTTTTGAGATGGATTCTGCTGCTATCATAGACTCAGCTTATTCAGAGACATGCAAACCAGGTCTGAAAATACATGTACCTATTAGCATTAGAAAACTGATGTAACAGAAACACACGTCAGTACTGAGTTATCATTGGCCGAAAGCTAACCAACTGGACATAAACATGGTTGAATCAATGTGATGATGTTTAATCAAAGTAGAAAACTGATTGGATTTGGGGAGACAAAAAATTCACCCAACTTTTAACCTAAATCAAATGACAAGGTGAAATGTTTTGTTGATTTCTCGTTGAATTCAGGATAGTTGACAACTCAACCAAATGTAAATAAAAACTAGACATTGAACTGAAGTCTGTGCCCAGTGGGAATGCACTGACACTTTAGTTGCCCATAGTACATATAGAATCAAACAGGAACTAGKGATTGAAAACACTCAAAACAGGAAGCCACAAAGTTGTCTGTGTCAGATTAGTCATAGCTCCTATTCCTCTAATCATCTCTCCACAGAAATCTGCAATTGTACACACTTATTCACATAGCAGCTAGCTACTGTATTCAACTTCCTCTAACCCTGTCTGGGCTGGGCGTCTCAGGCTCTGCACACTATTGGATTGCATAATACCTGGCAGGCTGCTCCTACCAAGTGACGTGGAGAGGATCTGTCAATATGTAGCTATGGGGAGAGTCATAGACTGTTTCGTCAACATGAAAGAGAGGAGGATACCATTGGTGTTTCTCTACAAGTAGGGTGTCAACATGTTTTTCTACTTGCACGAAAGCGCACACACAAGGCCTCAGGGCCAGACGGATTACCAGGATGTGTACTGCGAGCATGCGCTGACCAACTGGCAAGTGTCTTCACTGACATTTTCAACCTCTCCCTGTCCGAGTCTGTAATACCAACATGTTTTAAGAAGACAACCATAGTGCCTGTGCCCATGAACACTAAGGTAACCTGCCTAAATGACTACCGACCCGTAGCACTCACATCTGTAGCCAAGTGCTTTGAAAGGCTGGTCATGGCTCACATCAACACCATTATCCCAGAAACCCTAGATCTACTCCAATTTGCATACCGCCTCAACAGATACACAGATGATGCAATCTCTATTGCACTCCACACTGCCCTTTCCCACCTGGACAAAAGGAACACCTATGTGAGAATGCTATTCATTGACTACAGCTCAGCGTTCAACACCATAGTGCCCTCAAAGCTCATCAATAAGCTAAGGCCCCTGGGACTAAACACCTCCCTTTGCAACTGGATCCTGGACTTCCTGATGTGCCGCCCCCAGGTCGTAAGGGTAGGTAACAACACATCCGCCACGCTGATCCTCAACACAGGGGCCCCTCAGGGGTGCGTGCTCAGCCCCCTCCTGTACTCCCTGTTCACTCATGARTGCACGGCCAGGCACGACTCCAACACCATCATTAAGTTTGCCAATGAATCACCGACAACGACGAGACAGCCTATAGGGAGGAGGTCAGAGACCTTGCTGTGTGGTGCCAGGAGAACAACCTCTCCCTCAACGTGATCAAGACAAAGGAGATGATTGTGGACTACAGGAAAAAGAGGACCGAGCACCCCCATTTTCATCGACGGGGCTGCAGTGGAGCAGGTTGAGAGCTTCAAGTTCCTTGGTGTCCACATCACCAACAAACTAACATCGTCCAAGCACACCAAGACAGTTGTGAAGAGGGCATGACAAAACCTACTCCCCCTCAGGAGTTTGAAAAGATTTGGCATGGGCCCTCAGATCCTCAAAAGGTTCGACAGCTGCACCATCGAGAGCATCCTGACTGGTTGCATCACTGCCTGGTATGGCAACTGCTCGGCCTTTGACCACAAGGCACTACAGAGTGCGAACGGCCCAGTACATCACTGGGGCCAAGCTCCCTGCCATCCAGGACCTCTACACCAGGTGGTGTTAGAGGAAGGCCCTAAAAATTGTCAAAGACTCCAGCCACCCTAGTCATAGACTGTTCTCTCTGCTACCGCAAGGCAAGCAGTACCGGTGCGCCAAGTCTAGGTCCAAGAGGCTTCTAAACAGCTTCTACCCCCACGCCATAAGACTCCTGAACACCTAATCAAATGGCTACCCAGACTATTTGCATTGCCCCCCYCCCCGATCTTTTACACCGCTGCTACTGTTGTTATCATCACTTAAATAACTCTACCTACAGTTGAAGTCGGAAGTTTACATACACCTTAGCCAAATACATTTAAASTCAGTTTTTCACAATTCCTGACATTTATTCCTAGTAAAAATTCCCTGCCTTAGGTCAATTAGGATCACCACTTCATTTTAAGAATGTGAAATGTCAGAATAATAGTAGAGAGAATGGTTTATTTCAGCTTTTATTTCTTTCATCACATTCCCAGCAGGTCAGAAGTTTACATACACTCAATTAGTATTTTGGTAGCATTGCTTTAAATTGTTTAACTTGGGTCAAATGTTTTGGGTAGCCTTCCACAAGCTTCCCACAATAAGTTGGGTGAATTTGTCCCATTCCTCCTAACAGAGCTTGTGTAACTAGTCAGGTTTGTAGGCCTCCTTGCTCGCACACGCTTTTTCAGTTCTGCCCACAAATGTTCTATGGGATTGAGTCAGGTTTTGTGTTGGCCACTTCAATACCTTGACTTTGTTGTCCTTAAGCCATTTTGCCACAACTTTGGAAGTATGCTTGGGTCATTGTCCATTTGGAAGACCCATTTGTGACCAAGCTTTAACTTCCTGCTGTCTTAAGATGTTGCTTCAAGATATCCACATCATTTTCTGTCCTCATGATGCCATCTATTTTGTGAAGTGCACAAGTCCTCCTGCAGCAAACACCCCCACAACATGATGCTGCACCCCCGTGCTTCACGGTTGGGATGATGTTCTTCGCTTGCAATCATCCCCCTTTTTCCTCCAAACATAACTATGGTCAATATGGCCAAACATTTCTATTTTTGTTTCATCAGACCAGAGGACATTTCTCTTAAAAGTACGATCTTTGTCCCCATGTGCAGTTGCGAACCGTAGTCTGGCTTTTTTATGGCGGTTTTGAGCAGTGGCTTCTTCCTTGCTGAGCGGCCTTTCAGGTCATGTCAATATAGGACTCGTTTTACTGTGGATACAGATACTTTTGTACCTGTTTCCTCCAGCATCTTTCACAAGGTCCTCTGCTGTTGTTCGGGATTGATTTGCAATTTTCGCACCAAAGTAAGTTCATCTCTAGGAGACAGAACGCGTCTCCTTCCTGAGCGGTATGACGGCTGCGTTGTCCCATGGTGTTTATACTTCGGTACTATTGTTTGTACAGATGAACGCTGGTACCTTCAGGCATTTGGAAATTGGTCTCGGCTGATTTCTTTTGATTTTCCCATTATGTCAAGCAAAGAGGCACTGAGTTTGAAGGTAGGCCTTGAAATACATCCACAGGTACCCCTCCAATTGACTCAAATGATATCGATTAGCTATCAGAAGCTTCTAAAGCCATGACATCCATTTTCTGGAATTTTCCAAGCTGATTTTAAAGGCGCAGTCAACTTAGTGTATGTAAACTTCTGACCCACTGGAATTGTGATACAGTGAATTATAAGTGAAATAATCTGTAAACAATTGTTGGAAAAATTACTTGTGTCATGCACATAGTAGATGCCCTAACAGACTTGCCAAAACTATAGTTTGTTAACAAGAAATTTGTGGAGTGGTTGAAAAACAAGTTTTAATGACTCCAACCTAATTGTATGTAAACATCCAACTTTTTTATTTTATCCTTATTTAACTAGGCAAGTCAGTTAAGAACAAATTCTTAATTTCAATGACGCCCTGTCTTGTTCAGGTGCAGAACGACAGATTTGTACCTTGTCAGCTCGGGGATTTGAACTTGCAACCTTCCGGTTACTAGCCCAACACTCTAACCACTAGGCTATCCTGCCGACTTCAACTGTATATGTACATATTACCTCAACTAACCGGTGCGACCGCACATTGATTCTGTACCGGTACCCCCCTGTATATAGTCTCGCTATTGTTATTTTACTGCTGCTCTTTAATTACTTATTACTTAAAAAAAAAAATCTTATCCHTATTTTTTTTAACTGCATTGTTGGTTAGGGGCTCGTAAGTAAGCATTTCACTGTAAGGTCTACTCATTGTATTCGGCACATGTGACAAATAAAATTTGATTTGATTTGAAATCAGACCATGGACAGCCACATCATATGCTTTCTGGACTTCACCGGACAGAGGTTGTTCTCCGGTTTTGTGATTAAAACAAAGGTGTGGTTGACTTTATTCTGCCACTGTTTCTTCTTATTTTCTTGTCCTTAGGCCTATACAGTGCATTCGGAAAGTATTCAGACCCCTTCCGTTTTTCCACATTAGTTTAACATGTACTAAATGAATTGCTTTCCTCATCAATCTATACACAACACCCATAATGACAAAGCGAAAACAGGTTTTTGGATATTTTTGCACATTTATAAAAGTAAAAAACAGATACCTTATTTACATAAGTATTCAGACCCTTTGCTATGAGACTCGAAATTGAGCTCAGGTGCATCCTGTTTCCATTGATCATCCTTGAGATGTTTCTACAACTTGATTGGAGTCCACCTGTGACAAATTTAATTGATTGAACATGATTTGGAAAGGCACAGACCTGTCTATATAAGGTCCCACAGTTGACATGAGGTCGAAGGAATTGTCTGTAGAGCTCCGAGACAGGATTGTGTCGAGGCACAGGYGAGGGTACCAAAAAATGTCTGCAGCATTGAACGTCCCCAAGAGCACAGTGTCCTCATCATTCTTAAATGGAAGAAGTTTGGAACCACCAAGACTCTTCCTATAGCTGGTCGCCTGGCCAAACTGAGCAATCGGGGGAGAAGAGCCTTTGGTCACTCTGACAGAGCTCCAGATTTCCTTTTTGGAAATGGGAGAACCTTCCAGAAGGACAACCATCTCTGCAGCACTCCACCAATCAGGCCTTGTGTGGCCAGACGGAAGCCACTCCTCAGTATAAGGCACATGGAGTTTGGAGTTTGCCAAAAGGCACTCAAAGGACTCTCAGACCATGAGAAATAAGATTATCTGGTCTGATGAAACCAGGATTTAACTATCTGGTACCATCCCTACGGTGAAGCATGATGTTGGCAGCATCATGCTCTCCGCAAGGCAATCAAACAGGCTAAGTCTCAGTACAGAGACAAAATCGAGTCGAAATTCAACAGCTCAGACACAAGAGGTATGTGGCAGGGTCTACAGTCAATCACGGATTACAAAAAGAAAACCAGCCCCGTCGAGGACCAGGATGTCTTGCTCCCAGACAGGCTAAACAACTTTTTTGCCCGCTTTGAGGACAATACAGTGCCACTGACACGGCCCCACCAAAAACCTGCGGCTCTCCTTCCTGCAGCCGAGGTGAGTAAACTTAAACGTGTTAACCCGCAAGGCTGCAGCCCAGACGGCATTCCCACGCGTCTCAGCATGCGCAGACCAGCTGGCTGGTGGTTTACGGACATATCAATCAATCCTTATCCAGTCCTGCTGTTCCCACATGCTTCAAGAGGGCCACCATTGTTCTGTTCCCAAGAAGCTAAGGTAACTGAGCTAAACGACTACCGCCCCGTAGCACTCACTTCCGTCATCATGAAGTGCTTTGAGAGACTAGTCAAGGACCATATCACCTCCACCCTACCGGACACCCTAGACCCACTCCAATTGTGCTTACCGACCCAATAGGTCACAGACGACGCAATCGCAACCACACTGCACACTGCCCTAACCCATCTGGACAAGAGGAATACCCATGTGAGAATGCTGTTCATCGATTACAGCTCAGCATTTAACACCATAGTACCCTCCAAACTCGTCATCAAGCTCGAGACCCTGGGTCTCGACCCCGCCCTGTGCAACTGGGTCCTGGACTTCCTGACGGGCCGCCCCCAGGTGGTGAGGGTAGTACAACATCTCCACCCCGCTGATCCTCAACACTGGGCCCCACAAGGGTGCGTTCTGAGCCCTCTCCTGTACTCCCTGTTCACCCACGACTGCGTGGCCATGCACGCCTCCAACTCAATCATCAAGTTTGCGGATGACACTACAGTGGTAGGCGATCACCAACAACGACGAGACGGCCTACAGGGAGGAGGTGAGGGCCTCGGAGTGTGGTGTACGAAAATAACCTCATACTCAACGTCAACAAAACAAAGGAAGATTGTGGACTCAGGAAACAGCAGAGGGAGCACCCCCCTATCCACATCGACGGGTCAGTAGTGGAGAAGGTGGAAAGTTTAAGTTCCTCGGTGTACACATCAGGACAAACTGAATTGGTCCACCCACACAGACAGCGTTGTGAAGAAGGCGCAGCAGCGCCTCTTCAACCTCAGGAGGCTGAAAAAATTCGGCTGTCACCAAAAGCACTCACAAACTTCTACAGATGCACAATCGAGAGCATCCTGTCGGGCTGTATCACCGCCTGGTACGGCAACTGCTCCGCCCACAACCGTAAGGCTCTCCAGAGGGTAGTGAGGTCTGCAGAACGCATCACCAGGGCAACTACTGCCCTCCAGGACACCTACCCCACCCGATGTCACAGGAAGGCCATAAAATCATCAAGGACAACAACCACCCAAGCCACTGCCTGTTCACCCCGCTATCATCCAGAAGGCGAGGTCAGTACAGGTGCATCAAAGCAGGGACCGAGAGAGACTGAAAACAGCTTCTATCTCAAGGCCATCAGACTGTAAACAGCCACCACTAACATTTAGCGGCCGCTGCCAACATACTGACCAACCCAGCCACTTTAAAAATGGAATTGATGGAAATTATGTAAAAATGTACCACTAGCCACTTTAAGCAATGCCACTTAATACAATGTTTACATACCCTACATTACCCATCTCATATGTATATACTGTACTCTATATCATCTACTGCATCTTGCCATCTTTATGCAATACATGTACCACTAGCCACTTTAAACTATGCCACTTTATGTTTAAATACCCTACAGTACTCACTCATACGTATATACCGAACTCTATACCATCTACTGCATCTGCCATGCCGTTCTGTACCACCACTCATTCATATATCTTTATGTACATATTCTTTATCCCTTCACACTTGTGTGTGTGTGTAAGGTAGTAGTGTGGAATTGTTAGGTTAGATTACTGTTGGTTATTACTGCATTGTCGGAACTAGAAGCACAAGCATTTCGCTACACTCGCATTAACATCTGCTAACCATGTGTATGTGACTAATAAAATTTGATTTGATTTGATTTGATTTGATCATGCTGTGGGGATGTTTTTCAGCGGCAGGGACTGGGAGACTAGTCAGAATCGAGAGTAAGACGAACGGAGCCAAGTACAGAGAGATCCTTGATGAAAACCTGCTCCAGAGTGCTCAGGACCTCGACTGGGGCAAAGGTTCACCTTCCAACAGGACAATGAGCCTAAGCACACATCCAAGACAACGCAGGAGTGGCTTCGGACAAGTTTCTGAATGTCCTTGAGTGGCCCAGCCAGAGCCTGGACTTGAACACGATCGAACATCTCTGGAGAGACCTGAAAATAGCTGTGCAGCGACCCTCCCGATCGAACCTGACAGAGCTTGAGAGGATCTGCAGAGAAGATTGGGAGAAACTCCCCAAATACAGGTGTGCCAAGCTTGTAGCATTATACCCAAGAAGACTGGAGGCAGTAATCGCTGCCTAAGGTTCTTCAACAAAGTACTGAGTAAACGGTCTGAATACCTTTGTAAATGTTATATTTAAGTTTTTTATTTGTAATAAATTAGCAACATTTTCGAAAAACCTGTTTTTGCTTTGTCATTATGGGGTATTGAGTGTAGATTGATGAGGGTAAACAACTATTTAATCCATTTTAGATTAAGGTTCTAACATGTGAGAAAAGTCAAGGGGTCTGAATACTTTCTGAATGCACTGTATATCACGGTATATGAACTAACATCTTACAGAGCAAACAACACAATTATCACAACACGTAGGTTGTAATATGTACATTCTTTCTGGCGTGGTGTCCCCAGGGATTTTACCCACGCACTGTCTCCTATCATTGCTATGCAGGTGACACTAAACAATTTTTCGTCCCCTTCTGACACCCAAGCGTAGAGACACATCTCTGCGTGCCTGGCAGATATCTCAGCCTGGATGTCGGCCCACCACCTCAAGCTCAACCTCATCAGGACGGAGTTGCTCTTCCTCCCGGGGAAGGCCTGGCCGCTACAGGGCCTCTCCATCACGGTTGACAACTTCACGGTCTCTCCCTCTGAGTGCAAAGAACCTTGGCGTGACCCTGGACAACCCTGTCGTTCTCTGCAAACATCAAAGCAGTGACTCGCTCCTGCAAGTTCATTCTCTACAACATCTGTAGAGTATGACCCTACCTCACACAGGAAGCGGAGCAGGTCCTAATCCAGGCACTTGCCATCTCCCGTCTGGACTACTGCCACTACACTGGTCTTTAAGTCCCTTACTGGTCTTTATGCAAACATTTTCTACAGGACGTTCTGGCAACATTCAAAATGTTCTACAGCGCAGGAGCATACTCACCATCGTCTGAAATTAACTAAATCTACCTCCATCCCTCCTGTTTGATGAAATCCTTTCAATCAGGTTTGGTGATGAAATAAAGGGATGTCCTTGCTGATCTGCAATACAGGGATATTTGCTTCTTCTGTCGTAAGAATCAAAGCAATAGTTGATTATCACTTCCTTACTGTTGTGGTTTCCCTCCTGAGCATTTTTAATTTCATCTCCTGTTTTCAGGACCTACTTCCTGCTTTTCTCAGTCAGTTCATCCTAAAGTACAGTTACATTCTGAGTAGTTAACATTCATTTATCTACAGACAGATCCTATGAATGAACTACGTGACAAATACAGATGATGAGCCTGTCCTTCAATCATGTGAGGACCATGAGACAGTATAGTGGCGTGCGGTGAGGTCAATGGCTGGGTAGGCACTGGCTATTATCAAAGCCAGATTTACTCACAAGTAAACCTTTATTAAGGCCAAGTCCACCAAACAAAAGCTGGCTCCAACAACCAGAGTGACATAGGCTATTGTGCCCCATGAGGCGGCGCACAATTGGCCCAGCGTCGTCCGGGTTATGGGAGGGTTTGGCCGGCCAGGATGTCCTTGTCCCGTCACMCTGTAGCTACTCCTTGTGGCAGGCTGGGCTGGGTGCATGTACGCTGACTATGGTCACCAGCTGTACGATGTTTCCTCCGACACATTGGTGCGGCTGGCTTCCGGGTGTCAAGAAGTGCGGCTTGGCAAGATCGTGTTTTTCGGAGGACGCACGGCTCTCGACCTTCGCCTCTCCCGAGTCCGTACAGGAGTTGCAGCGATGAGACAAGACTGGAACTACCAATTGGATATCACGAAATTGGGGAGAAAAAGGGGTGAAAAAAAACAAGGTCACATTATACAGTATGTTGGAATATTTGAGTGTGTGGGTCACAATTTATTTTCTTTCTCCTTACCTCATGAGATGATCTGCATTTGACTACAAAAATCATTTCAGAATTAGGATTTTTTTCAAATTGCTTTATCAGGAAGGTGGAAGCAGGTGGCAAAGAGTGTAGGAACTGGGAGAGAGATCACACAAATAGAACTTCAGGTTCAATTCACGGAAGCAGATCTCAAATTAAGATCGGAAGTGAAATATATATTTTCTGTCAGCAATACTCCATTTCCAGTATATGAATCCATGTCAAGTTACAAATGCACAAGAAATGGTGATGTCCATGAGACAAACAGTAGCATAAGCTGTTCATCAAATTTACAGACCTATTGATCACTGGACAGGAAAACCTATATATGCCTGGACTGGATACTATCCTGTGGGCAGCCGCGAGGAGACATTAACTAGGTAAAAGGTAACGTACAGCCACAGGTCATGTACAGGTAATACCAACAATGACCCAATTGCTCTTTCAGACAATGGGAGAATGAATCACCCGTCTTACACCTCTAAGGGTGTGTCGCTACCTTCTTAGTACATAAACAGGTACCTGGTTCAAAAACCTAGAAAAAGCCTGCTTCTCTGTTTTTAGAAGTAATCCCTGAGGTAACTTGGCTGGACTTGAAATACCCTGTTGGTTCTGTGACCAAGGTCAACAGGATGATGAGCCCTGATGAGACCTAAACTTGTCTGAGACTTGAACCCTGTGACCCCAAGCCAATGCCTAGACTAGTAAGGCTAATGCACTGTTCTGGCAGGAGACCCAGGCTTGAACCCTATCAGTTACAAATAGGTGAATCAAATATAGGGCCTGATGTGTCATTACTTAAAGGGTGATGGAAGGTTTTTTACATTTCAGTCATGCTTATTCAGAGCAATTGGGGTTAAATTACATGCTCAAGGGCACATCAGAGAGAAGGGCATCGAGATATGAAGTCTCATGTAGATGTTTCCTCCCTTTATCACAATACTTATGTTCCTCACAATGAAAAGGTCTCTTTCTTTCCTCAATAGAATTCAGTATGAGAGGTTCCTGTATTATATTTCAGCTCACCACTGAAGTATTACCTATTGCTTCCCTGCTATTTCCAAGATCTTGCGGTTGGCGTGTATTTGCAGGTAGTAATAGTCTTGGAAACATTGGTACACACTAACGTAGGAATAAATCAATCAATCTGAGAGATTTATCAGTATAATGACAATACATAAAACATTGTGAAATACTCCAAGCTTCCCTACGGTCATAAGTATATTGCTTGTATTTGCACGTAAGAATACGTAAGGAAACAGTGACACAGTGTTACGTGACAATACTCCAAGCTACCTTTTCCAGCGGTGATACATTGCCCCGATACACTACATTGAAGCTGCAGTCTGCTGCCCAGTCTGGTCACCCCAGCCACTTGTTTTGGTAGACAGCCAAGGACTGGGACTGGAGAAATGTAAATCATCAAATCACAGTTTATTTAAAAGTGCATTTAACAAAAGCCTCAATACCCTTTACAAAAAAWTTAATAAAGAAGTGTAACGCTCGTCGTAATCCTCCTCGTCTGAGGAGAAGCAAGGATCGGACCAAAGTGCAGCGTGGTTTGAAGACATACTTTAATTATTAAACGAAGACGAAAAAACACTTGACAAAATAATAAACGACGTGAACAAACGAACGAAAACAGTACCGTGTGGCGAACAAACACAGACACGGCAATAATCACCCACAAACAAACAGTGAAAACAGTCAACCTTAATATGGTTCCCAATCAGAGACAATGACAAACACCTGCCTCTAATTGAGAACCATATTAGGCCAAACAATAAACCCAACATAGAAACATATAACATAGAATGCCCACCCAGCTCACGTCCTGACCAACTAAACAAGACTGAACAAAGGAAATAAGGTCAGGAACGTGACAAGAAGAAAGCAAGAAACAACAGAGAATTCAAACTTAAGTATAACCACTCTCAAATTCATAGACAGAGCTATGGATGCAAATACYTTCCAAATATGATATCAAAATGAGAGTTGTAACCATGTTTGAAGGTATACAGTGCTTGTTTATCACTAATTGATAACTGATTTAACAGAAACAGGAATTAGATGAAACAATATGCAAACAAAACTCAGATCAGGTAGTGTATGGGTGATGGAAATCCCACAAATAAACCGTGTTGTGCTCCGAACTCGCTCAACCAGTCAGGGAGGGCAGCGAAATAAGGAAGCCAGATTGGGTCAACAAGGAGAAGTCAAAAACCTGTTTGGTGGTTTGGAAAGGGTGATGTACGAAACCAGTTCTGAAACAAAAAGAGGGATATTTACAAGTGTTGCATGAGTTTTTTTTGTTTCTCCTGAGCCTGTCATTATATACCCTCAAATGTATTGTGATTGTGTAGCTGTAGAAGCATTTAATTTACATCCAGTTATTAACAACTTCAGTGCAACAAGTTCTATGTAATCAATAAATATCATATTTGTTTACTATTTGAAATGTATGACAATTACTAGACATATAGTATTACAAACAGCTGGTGAATGAGACTGAATAAAAATCACAAACTAAAGTTCAAGTCAAGATATTGTAAGTGGCTTTSCTACACTATACATTAAGTAGCAAAAATACCATGGAGTTTACATTGTGTAATTACATAATAACTATACGTGTGACTTATTGAGAATTCCTTGTTTTATGTAAATGCAGTTTCAGTATATAGCTGAGAAGTTGCTGTACATTCTCGTTACCAAATAGAAAAAACTACATCGTTGCACAAGTAATTCACTTTCAAGTTGCATGTCCTGTTTTGCCTTAACCCCATCCTGCAACCACACCTACCCATTGGAATCCCAGTTTGGTGGAGCTGGTCTGTGGATTTTATTTTCCTTTGAACCATAACCAACTCTCCACAGCCAGTTTGCTGCTGCTGCTCTGCTATGTCTCCACTCACTGGGTGACATCACTGGAGTTTCCCCTTTTGTGCTAGTAGCAGGCCGGGCATAAAAACGACAGGGCTTCTGGCAGAAGTCCATTCTAACAAACGAGCAAAACACAGGACACCTATCAAGCTACAACTCTGTCAAAACAGAAAAAGACATTTAGGAGATATTCGGGCAAATATTCAGTCGCTAGACTTTTCCACTGCCACCAAGCGCCAAGAGTTTGAACCTCGTTCWACAGCATTATGGAGGGGTATGCGATGACACCTGGAGACATGGAGAGGGGCCCTGTGTACAACACAACGGTGACAGCTGTTGCTGAGAAAAAGGCCTCCAGAGGTTGGCTATGGAGGCTTTGTGGGGTCCTCTTAATAGCAGCTTTATGTGCGGCAGCAGCCCTGCTCTTTGCCTGGTTTCAGCATGGAAGACTGGCAACGGTAAGGAACTCTAATGGGGCCAATATTTACCACATTTCTGAAATAGAGGACCGTACAATCAACTAACATCCTCTTGGTTGATTTCACAGATGCAGAACGAAATGGAGCCTCAACTGGAGATACTCATTGGTGCAAAAGGTGATTATTTGATTGACAGATGCCKTTTTTCATTGAATTCCTTCTCACTATAATTGCTTTAATCAAAGGTTACGGCTGTAGGCAACGTCATAGCTTTTGCTTGTGTTATTCATGGCTAATATGTTTCTCTCCCTCAGATACCCACCATACATTGAAGCAGATTGCCGGCAATGCAAAAGCAGCCATCCATTTAGAGGGTGAGTGACCTACAGCCTTTTGCAGCCAGCCTTGACTGTGTCTGTTGAAGGTTAGCAAATGTCTAGTGGGCTAGTATGTCTTAGTGTCTTTCCATTGTAGAAGCTAGGGGATTCTTTTTAAACATCCCCATTCAAAAATAAGGTTTAAGGTTTAAAACCGTGTCTAGTGGGCTAGTAAGTATTTCTTTCTATTGGAGAAGCCCTAGGATATTTGTAAAACATTCCCATTGACAAAAACGAAACCACAACACAAGGAAGCAAAGAAGTTGCTTAATCATTAGCTTGTCTCTTGTTGCCACCAGAGTAAATTGACAAAAGCTTTGTAAGAAGAAATAGCTACCAGTTGGATCTGGGACCTCAAAGTTGTAACAATGAGCCTTTCTTCCCTCTACTGCCAGGTGAATACAATCCTAATCTTACCGCTGACACCGTGCAGTGGAGAAAGGATGACGGCCAGGCTTTTTCCCAGGGTGGGTTCGAGCTACAGGGGAACCAAATCCTCATCCCACACACTGGGCTCTTCTTCGTTTACAGCCAGGCTTCGTTTAGGGTCAAGTGCAATGGCCCGGGCGAGCATACCACTCCTCTGAGTCACGTTATTTGGCGCTATTCGGACTCCATCGGGGTTAATGCTAATCTTCTTAGCGGGGTAAGGTCAGTTTGTCAACGAAACTACGGTGATGCTGAGTCCAATAACGGCGAAGGCTGGTACAATGCAGTTTACCTTGGTGCAGTGTTTCAGCTGAATGAAGGGGACAAACTGTGGACTGAGACCAATCGACTGACCGACGTGGAGCCAGAGCAGGGCAAGAACTTTTTTGGTGTGTTTGCACTATGATGAGAGAGAGGCAGGCCAGAGGTGAATATTTGTTAAAACAGTTTTATGTTAAAACTTATTTTAGTATTGCAATTTTATGGTAACTGAGCAATTAAAGGAGATAGGTCTAATCTTAATGGTTATTTTTGTAAACTGCAATAGTTTGAGAAATTATTATTGTTTTTCCATACATGATTGTACATTCTCTGTATTGTAGATTTTGCACCAAATAATATTATGACTTCGGGTTATTTATATTAACTTAAAAAAATGATATTTACTATTTATATGAAAATACATATTAACTTTTAAAAAATGATTTACTATTTATATGAAAATACATATTAACTTAAAAAAATGATATTTACTATTTATATGAAAATACTATGGAGTACTGTAGTATAAGTTATTTTTATTCACATAAGTCTAGCAGTAGCCTATACTAGGCCTATCAGAATACATTACTACATATTAAGTTATTTAATTTAATGTACTGATGTAGTAATGTTTATTTAAATGT
Source organism: Salvelinus sp. IW2-2015 (assembly GCF_002910315.2). Lineage (NCBI taxonomy): Eukaryota > Metazoa > Chordata > Actinopteri > Salmoniformes > Salmonidae > Salvelinus > Salvelinus sp. IW2-2015. Next base: position 14,701,031 of record NC_036845.1, read on the forward strand.
GATTGTGTTGTATTTCATTTGTCACCTATTCAGAGTGGTTGAATCAACTAATAAATTCCAAATGTTCTCAACTTTAGCAGACTCAAAGTTTGATTATATTTAATTGTGCAGTTTGGAGGGGACGGGGGGAGACAGGGGGGGTCTGGACATATCCAACTGTCTTATGTGGTTGAGGGTAAATAGGTTTTGACTTTAGCAGTAAATGAACACTAAGGGCTCTATTCATTCTATACATTTGAAGCGCTACAGACTCCGCGATAGACATGTAAAGGTCATTTCAGATTGAGCCGACATCTGCAGTGTTTACCGTGAATGCAGTCTCCGCCAAAGCGGGAACATTGCCTTTAAATTTCAATCACTCTGTAACGCTGAACTTCTGCAATGCAGATTGAATTGAAGCCCTACATCTGTTTTTGAGAAGCTTTGCACCAGAAACTGTGATACAAAGTGCCTCCCCAATAACTTCAGACCAAAACAAGGGAAATTCCCTTTTGTGTTTTTTCTCCTGCTGTGTCAGGTGAGACGGCCCACATATGCCATGCCTGGGGATTCCCCCACTGACTTTCTTCCTCCTCCTCGAAAGCATCATAGGTTTTCAGTCAGGTGGGTGGGTGGGTGGATGGGMCTGTAAACATCTGAGCTGAAATWCTGTATGTGCATGAGAAAATATGTTTGTCCCAGAAACATCCTGTCTGTATCACATTGAAAATCAAATCAAATGTATTTATAAAGCCCTTCTTACATCAGCTGATATCTCAAAGTGCTGTACAGAAACACAGCCTTAAACCCCAAACAGCAAGCAATGCAGGTGTAGAAGCACGGTGGCTAGGAAAAACTCCCTAGAAAGGCCAGAACCTAGGAAGAAACCTAGAGAGGAACCAGGCAACGAGGGGTGGCCAGTTCTCTTCTGGCTGTGCCGGGTGGAGATTATAACAGAACATGGCCAAGATGTTCAAATGTTCATAGATGACCAGCAGGGTCAAATAATAATAATCACAGTGGTTGTCGAGGGTGCAACGTGTCAGCATCTCAGGAGTAAATTTCAGTTGGCTTTTCATAGCCGATCATTCAGAGTTTCTCAACCGCTCCTGCTGTATCTAGAGAGTTGAAAACAGCAGGTCTGGGACAGGTAGCACGTCCGGTGAACAGGTCAGGGTTCCATAGCCTTAGGCAGAACAGTTGAAACTGGAGCAGCAGCATGGCCAGGTGGACTGGGGACAGCAAGGAGTCACCAGGCCAGGTAGTCCTGAGGCATGGTCCTAGGGCTCAGGTCCTTCGAGAGAGAGAGAGAAAGAAAGAAAGATGTGGATTGGGAGTCCCATAGGGCAGCGCATAATTGGCCCAGCGTCGTCCGGGTTTGGCCGGGGTAGGACCTCATTGTAAATAATAATTTGTTCTTAACTTAACTGCCTAGTTAAATAAAGGTTAAAAAAATTATAATAATACAAATATTGTCCCAAGATGAGATTGCCATTTCGCATGACCCTTTGCAGCTGGCTGTTGTGTAACATGTATGCCTGCCTTTCACTTTCAGCTCATATTGCGATCTCAATCTTTGAGTTCATATTGCCTTTTAATTGGAAATTACACCAATACCCATTGGTTAATAGGTCAATAAATTATGAAGTGGAAGCATATTGTATGATTGACACAGAGGCTCTTAGTAATGGGACTGAAATAACTTTTAATTCTAGATTACAATTTTACTCAATCGCTTTGGCTCAATTCTCAAACGAGAATTATTTTTTTCAAAACATTAAGTTCAAATCTCTGAACAGTTCATTTCTTGTTCACACCAGATTTGAATTTCTTATTCATTTAAGCAAATTGCATGTGTTTTGGCACACGTGTGCAAAAGAGTAAGTACAATTGTCTACAATTTGCACAATAACTACATGCACATGGCTTGCTGATCAAACCTGATGAGTTGATTCTCAGTAAAATTGGCATACTCTTCACAACTTCTAAACATTCTTTCATCGTGTGAGCCGTCACATGTAAAATGATCCATTCAATTACCAAACTCTGTCAGACATACATGTATATTCCATAAATATCTATGCCATGGAATGTTTGTGATGTCTGATAAATTGACAAATTARCTGCCAGGTGACATAGTAATGAAATCGGAATCACAATCTTACCAATCAACCAATCAAGTTTGGAAGCATATATATGGAGCTTGCCCACAGCACAATCACTACCATTTTTGAACATGGAGAAACATCACAACCCTGAACAGCAGCTACATGCTCGTGAAAGAGAAAGAGAGATGTGTAAGAATGCGTGGTGGTGGTGTTAGGGGAAGACATAATAGAGGAAGAGGTAGAAGGCAAATAATAAAAGTCCCTGATGAAATCAGAGCCACATTGTGGACCATGTCATAAACCACGGTCTGACAATGGAAGAGGCTGGTCATAGTGTACAGCCTAATGTAAACAGGTCCACAGTATCATAAACCACGGTCTGACAATGGAAGAGGCTGGTCATAGTGTACAGCCTAATGTAAACAGGTCCACAGAGTCATCAATTGTGCAAACATTCCGTAGGGAAACAGGTGAATATGTACTCGTTGTTTACTTTTGTCACAGCATTTCATTCACAACAATACAGCAACTATTGTAAAGGTAAATGCAAGTCTGAAAATCACAATGTACTGTAAGATATGTTTGAGGAATACACAGTAATACAGCACCATTTGAATACAATATACTGTCTGTAACATGGTCTATTTGTGAGTTCTASATGTCATATATAGGACTGCACAATGACCTCATGCTGGTGGCAGAGCAGCAGTATTCAGCCATCAGCAAGAACAAGAAATTTGCATCATGGTCATAGCCAACAATTCCATCAGGCTAAGAGAGATCRAAAGTGCAATCATAAATGACGACAATATCTTCGCAAATATCAAATCTGTTAGCATTTCCATTATAGACAGAGTTTTGGAGAAGAAAAAAAATCAAATGACTATGAAACAACTCTACAAGGTGCCATTTGAGAGGAATAGTGAAGGAGCTGCGGTACCAGTATTGTCAGGTTCTGCTTTTCTTTTCTTAGTCAACCTTGTGTTCTTTTTCTTTGTGTTCTGGAACGTAACCCTGTCTTTCATTTTTGTTCATTGATTTCACCTGTGTTCGTTTCTCACCTGGTCTCATCAGCTCCCTATTAAGTTCAGTTCTTTCTGTTTGTATGGTTGAGGTATTGTTTGTTTTTTGATTACCTACCTGTGTTTGACCATTTCCTGCATGTGACCACAATTCCTGCCTTCTGCGACGGCTTAATAAACATCTGCCACGCAGATTTTATGAGTATTCATTACAAGTATGTCCAGGTAAACCATTGGTGTCCACGTGGTATATTGTACAGGGAGTTTTACTGTACTTCAATGATGCCTGTATATACTTCTTGAAGTTGTAGATACTCATAAGAACAGAAAACATTTATACTTTACTGAACTGTCTGATTCTAGAATAGTTTTACATAGCATAAGTTTATATTTTGTTTCTGTGTTACTATATAGAGAATAATGGAGCTGGAAGGACATGAAATGACCCACATTCTTGTTTTTGTGGCCGAGGCTGGGTTCAATCTTTCAATCTTACGTGGGCTGCCATTTCTTTTTAAATTATATATTTTTTAATGTTATCCCCTTTTCTCCCCAATTTTCGTGGTATCCAATCGCTAGTAATTACTATCTTGTCTCATCGCTACAACTCCCGTACGGGCTCGGGAGAGACGAAGGTCGAAAGCCATGCGTCCTCCGAAGCACAACCCAACCAAGCCGCACTGCTTCTTAACACAGCGAGCCTCCAACCCGGAAGCCAGCCGCACCAATGTGTCGGAGGAAACACCGTGCACCTGGCCCCCTTGGTTAGCGCGCACTGCGCCCGGCCCGCCACAGGAGTCGCTGGAGCGCGATGAGACAAGGATATCCCTACCGGCCAAACCCTCCCTAACCCGGACGACGCTAGGCCCACGGACCTCCCGGTCGCGGCCGGCTGCGACAGAGCCTGGGCGCGAACCCAGAGACTCTGGTGGCGCAGCTAGCACTGCGATGCAGTGCTCTAGACCACTGCGCCACCTGGGAGGCCCTGGGCTGCCATTTCTGAGAATGGTGTGAGCACACATTCCACACATTGTGCTCTGTAACACCCAACTTCTCCTGGCCTTCCTAAATACACTTTACAGAGACCTAATGCCAGAACACGAAAGAGTTAGACTGTATTTGGCAAATTCTGTAATTGTGTGGGATAATGTCAGCTTCCACCGACCCAACAGTGTTCGGGAATGGTCTGCTGCGCATGAAATAATAACAATGGAATTCCTTCCACCATCCTCCCCATTCCTGAATCCGATAGTTTTTGTTCAGCATGGAGGTGGAAAGTGTATAACTATCTGGCACAAGGTTAGATGCCATGAATGCTGCTTGTGAGGACATTTCAGGGGATGGTTGAACCATCCAAGGAGCCCCCCCCCAGTGCACCGCAAGGGAAAACATCAAATGTGCTGTTGACGAATCTCTGGCCAGACCAACAAGAGTGACAGGCTGTCCACCAAGAAGATGGGAACTTGTAGTGTTACAAACTGTGAGGTACAATTTATTGTTTTTTACAGCACTGTTGTTGTGGGGGTTTTACTTTTTTTTGCTTGCATGGATGTCATCTTGTGGCAAATATTCTGTTCACTATATATGACTTTACATGTAAGAAATATGTAAAAATGGACATGCAAATGTGAATTTCTATTTACATGTAACACATTGCTTCAAAAATAAGTGTAGTGTATACATACAAATGTGCATATCCTTTTTCTGTGTACTACAGTATTGACTTTTCCCAGTAAACTTCGACCTACTGTTAAAATCGGTATCTAAAAAGCTCAGTGTGATACACAATAGCATTCCGCTAAACAAAACGGACATTCTTGTATAGTACAGTAAGTAGTCAGTGTCAGCAAAAAAGTAGCACAAAACTGCCATTTTGTATATAACAAACATTTCCAGGGTTGACTGCCATAGTGAAAAAACATCTAAACATTTTGATCAATACGGCTCACACGATGACAACAAACATTTAATTTTGGTGGCATTGGCCAATTTACCGACACAATAACTAGGTTTTGAAGCATGAATTAAATGTTTTTGGTGAGTTATTACATTTTGCAGACATGCAATAGAGTTGTGCTGTTCCATAAAACAGTTGTGACAATTGCACTTACAGTTTAGAGAACGTTAAGACTGTTTCAGAAAATTTGCCAAAGCGATTGAGAAACTAGTAAACAACAGAATCCCTTGGGTGTCATTAACTGATGGTGACATCTAGTGGTTAAAACAGCTGTGTGACATGCGTGTCCCTTATATCCCCTTATGATACCACATATTGTCTGTCATAAAATACCCATTCAAAGTATAATGAAGTGTTTTGTCGTATTTCAGGGTATATGAGGGTGTTTACATGAAAMTATGTTCATTATTAGTCCAATTGAACACAACATGATACACATAAATTCAGTGAAAAACAATGGGTTTATTTTACTATGATTATCCATATATTTGAATACATATAATCTGAAATATATCAACATTTAAAATTGTAAATATAGTGTATACAAATATCTTAAAATCCAGTTGTATACACTGAGTGTACAAAACATTAAGAATACCTGCTTTTTCCATGACATAGACTGAACAAGTGAATCCAGGTGAAAGCTATGATCACTTATTGACGTCACCTGTTAAATCCACTTCAATCAGTATAGACGAAGGGGAGGAGAAGGATTTTTAAGCCTTGAGACCATTGAGACATGGATTGTGTATGTGAACCATTCAGAGGGTGAATGGGCAAGACAAAGTGCCTTTGAACAGGGTATGGTAGTAGGTGACAGGCACACCGGCTTGAATGTGTCAAGAACTGCAACACTCTGGATTTTTCGCAACAGTTTCCCGTGTGTATCAAGAATGGTCCACCACCCAAAGGACATCCAGCCAACTTGACACAACTGTGAGAAGCATTCGAGTCAACATGGGCCAGCATCCCTGTGGAATGCTTTCAACACCTTGTAGGCCGTGCCCCGACGAATTGAGGCCGTCCTGAGGGCAAAAGGGGCTGAAACTCAATATTAGAAAGGTGTTCCTAATGTTTTGTACACTTAGTGTATATTCATACATGTGCAAGAGTATATTTCTCTAAATAATCTTCGCATACATATATTACAATATTACCCAATGTCGTCCATGTACAGTTAATAAATAGTGACTATTTCATCCAATAACTTCCTATGGAGAGGTCGTATATCTCACTTTCCTATACCCTGAGCTACAGTATGTCATTAGAACGGCAACAAAATCAGGACCTGAATCCTTGTTTTGTCTTGAYCTATAGTGCAACATGAGATAATGCTATTTGGAAAAGTAACGTCACTTACGTAACTTGCCAATAAAGCTGTGTTATATCATTGCTTCATACATTTTGACAAATTGCTAATGAATGAGATTGTACATATATATTAACTGTCGTYTACGCATGTCAGAATCCTTTCCATATACCGTTCCATATATTCTTCGTCATCACATTCACAAATGTAGTTGTACAAAGCTAAAAATCTGAGGGAGAATTCGGAATAAATGTCAAATATAAGACCAACWGGCGACAGGCATGTACACTCACATTTACATTTATATTCAGATTGTCAATGAATCTGTTTTTCCCTAAAGACAAAGAAAATAAAAAGGCTTGGAAGAATGATGCATAATAAATATGCCATTTAAAATCTTTAGGAGGTTGAGCTACCTTTGAATATCTCTGATGTGTCCAATAAAATTCTAACTGTGGGAACATATCCATTCAAGTCCAATTGAAAACTTTCAAAAAGATGATCCATAGGAAACTTATTAGGTTACATATCATAGTACACTATTTTCTTATCAAATGGGTTTCATATATTCAAGAGCATACAACAGCAAAAATGTGATTGAAGATACAAAGCTGTACTTGAATATGTATACGGCAAAACATCCACAAAAATCTTGCTATTGTCCCAAAATGAGGGTGTCCATTCCAAAACCCTCTACCGCATATGGCTATAATYTTGGCATTTCACTTTCAGTTAGGTTGACTTTACACTGAGTTTAGATGGCGTTTTGATATGAAATCCAGTAAATTGAATCCACAGGGAAACTGTGCTGTTTTTTCCACTCGCATTGCATTTGAACAGTTTCCACCCCTTAACCCCCCCCCAAAATAAATATAGGGCACAACACTGAATCCATAACATAACATATCATACATTATGTAATAACAATATTAATCAATTACCATGTGCTTCGCTATTTCAACAAACAGAAGACAAATAGGCAGAGACGGGAGTCAAAAAGAGACAAATAGAGACGGGAGTCAAAAAGGAGCAAGCACACACAGTACACAAAGTCCTCCTGGAGATCCTGGATACATCTGCACAACGGAACGAGAAAACAAACAAAGGGAAGGAGGAAAGAGGAGGAGTGAAAAGGGGAGATCTGTCAATTTTTTTGTCTCCACAAGTAGACTGAGGGTTACTCTGGGATGTGCTTGTCTCTTATTCAATAACTCCTAGTACTAGTCACAAGTGCTGCAGGTTCACACAGTGAGATAGACTGTGAGAAAGACTGGTGTTACCCCGGGTGACTCGCCTCACAGCAGCCTGCAGTGAATGGAAAAGCCCTCTGCCTTCGTGTGCCTCCACTCACTCTGTCAATATCAGTAGCTTGTGCTCTTTTTCCATAACAAGTGAAAGTCACAGTGCCTCCATGTGTGTTTGTTCCTCCGTGTGCTCTGAGCTCTTCCAGCGCCCCACCCCACACCCCTTCACTTGTAGAGCAGGGGGATCTGGCTGTTGTGACAGTGGTTGCGACTTATCTTGCTGTCCGTCTGGTACAGGTTGGAGGAGTTGGAGAAGGAGGGGGGTAAGGAGGAGTGATTGTCCGACGCGGGGTTGGGGTAACCGGGTGGGGGCAGGAGAGACTTGGGGTCTGGCTGGGAAGAGGGCGGGGACGGGTTGCTGTGGTTCTGGTTGGTGCCGGATGAGGGCCGTCGTCGGTTGCGCAGGGCCTGTCTCTCAACCAGCTGGTTGCGGAGCTCCGATACCCTCTGCTCTTTCTGAGAGCACGGAGGAGGTCTTATTAACACTCGACACTCATGGGTAAAGCGGAATCATTTGTAAATCATTCACTGAGCATGAATTAGACATGTATTCATCATGTATCAATCATGTTTTAATCAAACCAAATGTATCTATTAGTAAAATATAATAAAAATGAATGATTGGAAAGATTGATTGGTTGGTCAAATAATTCAGACATATTAGATGTATTTTAATATATGCATTTTGATTGTATTTTGATAGCTAAGGTATCAAAGTGAGTGTGTATTGTAGTACCACCTGTATGATACAGATTGGTTGAATGATTGATTATTAGTTCCAATAATTCAGATGTATTTCATATGTATTAGACATATTTCAATCTAGATGTATTGTGATTCTATGTTGATAGCTAAGGCGCATCAAAACGTGTGTACTGTACCTCCTGTATGATCTTCTGCAGCTCACGGTTCTCTCTCTCCAGCTGGCGAGACTTCTCCTCGTCYTTGTTGTTGGTGGACGAGCCGGTCTTCAGCGTGTCCTGCTGCTCCGACTGCCACTCACCACGCGTAATCAGCCTGCGCATCTAGAATAGAATACAATATAACTTTATTCTACACAGCCAGAGAGACAGAGAAGAACCATATACTATATGTGKATTTGGAAATGTTAACATTGAAGAAAGTATTGAGACTTTGTTTTCGAGTGCTGATGCAAGTGTACATTAAATACTGCTGCTAKATGACTCAGAGTCCTAGGCATCCTATTCCTTATATAGTGCACTACTTTTGACCAGAGCCCTGGTCAAAAGTAACACACTATAAAGGGAATAGGGTGCCATTTGGGACACAGACCTATTCTATACAGTATACTGTACCTTGGGCACAAAGAGCACCACCAGCGTGATGTAGACAGAGAACACTATGGCCAAAGCGGCAAAGGCAAAGGAAGCGTCCTGCTGTGACGTGAGGATCATAGTGACGGGAGCCGTGATCATGCACAACACCTGCAGCGACGGGGGGGAAATGAGGCGGGATAGAGAGGATGAGAGAGGGAGCGAGAGAAAGGGGAAAGAGAGGGGGGAGAGAGGGATATAGAAAGAGAGAGAGAAAGAGAGAAAGAGAGAGAGAGAAACAAAGAGGAAAATATCAAGGGAGAGGTGAGAGAGGAAAATAAGATCTCAAAAAGCGGTCGGCAACTGCTTATCATTCCAACGATGTTCCCAATATGAAAACATCATTAAAAAGTCATAGATGAAGTGGCAGGTTAGCAGTACCATACTGGCACATCATCACAATATCAAGCCTTACAAAAGCTCTCTGCTTCCCAACAAGGAGGCCTTTGCAGATTTATTTTAAAGGATTCGATCTCATACAGGGCACCATTTATGTAGGGAAATGTATAATTTATCTATGTGTATTACACCACGAAATATAAACAATTAAATAAAATGGTGAAATCAACAACTATGCTTTCCCTTTGTCCGGACATMAATCTGTGTTTAACAATTTCATCAAGCTATATGAATGATTGATCAATTAAATGTTCTTTCCTCTGCTTTGCAAAAAAAAAATGACTGTATGTACTTCATAATTGCATAACCGCCCCACAGCAAATGCGCAGTCAAAATATGTAAAACTGTGGGGGGTTTGCAGTCGTAAGTGTTTTGGTTCCTCATTAAGCTTTTTTGAGATGGGAATCTGGGCAAATTCTGGCAATTAGGTAAATCATTGTTCAGAGAGTACCTAAAATGTTTTGCACCATTGTTGAGCAGAAATAGAAACCCAGCCTAAAGCTAAAGTTATAAAAATGTTGCCTGTGTAAGAGCAGTGGTCTTTGTTCCAGCAAAACTCTACATTCCCAGACATTTCATGGATTTGCTCACCTGTGTGAGGGTTACCGAATGGCTATGGCTCACCTTGTTTGCAAAACTTAGATGGTGCAATGGTACTTGTATGTTATCTCTGCTATATCAGTTAAAGTGGAGCTTAAATACCTCTATTGGTGAGGATCCTTCACGACGATTCAAATCAAATGATTGTTTAAGTATAGCACTAACGTTTTTCTTTTAGCGCCAAAAATATGTCTTCCAAAAATACATTTATGAGCACATGCTTACCACCAGAAATAACAAGTCTTAGCCGTGTATTATCATATATGCACTAATAAATGATTGAATCTCATGTCCACACTGAGACATGCTAGCCCCTGCTACCTTTCTAATCAATAGTTATTGTTGCTTTGAGTTAATGCGCTCGATGGACTGCCTAAAATGCAGAGCGGAACCGAGCACTCCCCCTGTGATGGTTTGAGACTCACAGCTCCACGTTGTAAATAGCCATCCCCACGGCTCGATGGTCATTGATCTTCTCCGTGGAAATAGACTTTGGTCTCGTAGGCCAGAAATATCCCCAGCAACAGCAGCAGTCCTTGTAGCCATACACTAACCTGGTGGAGAGAGAGAGAGACAAGTGGGAGAGAGAGAATGAGAGAGAGAAAGAGAGAATGAGAGAGAGAGAGAGAGAGAGAGAGAGAGAAGAGAAGAGAGAAGAGAGAAGAGAGAGGAGAGAGAGAGAGAGAGAGAGAGAGAGAGAGAGAGAGAGAGGAGAGAGAGAGAGAGATGGAGATGGAAATTGCGAAGACGATGGGAAGTGATGTTAGGCAGTTGACTGAAGGTAATGCATATTCCCCCTTTATTTCTTCTGTCCAGGTGTCCATTGTTCTTTCATTACGTCGCTCAATGGGGTGACAATATATTTGCATAGCACAGAGAGGGAATGCTATGGGGCAATGGCACAGTTTGTGACCCATATTATTTGAATTTGACAGTATTATGCATTCAGAAGAGCTGCCACTGTCAGGAAGAGAAGCAGTATGGTGATAGTGAGAAAAAGACAGATGAAAGGAGAAGATAAAATGAAAGCGTATGAGGGAAAGATAAAGGCGGGGAATGACTGACTTGAGTGAGAGGAGGGGAAGAAAAGAGAGAAAGAAGAGAGAAAAAAGAAAAAAGAGAGAAAGAGCTAATGTGGGGGGCTGAGATACGAGGAGTGTTTAATTTACAATGAATGGACTGGGGATTGAGGGAGTGAGAGAGTGAAAAAAAGAGGGAACGAGGGAGTGAGAGAGAGAAGGAGTAGGGAAAAGAGGAGGGATACCGAGCCATGTGTTCATCTTCTCTGAAGTGCAGTGCTCCAGGAGGGGCTGAATCAGGACATCCAAGTCTCCTTTAGGGGCCTCCCTAGTGAACTTCTACTCGGAGAGAGGGTGGGGGGAGGAAGTGAGAGAGAAAGAGAGAATGAGAGAGAGACAGGGAGAGCGAGACAGGGAGAGAGAGAGACAGGGAGCAAGAGACAGGGAGAGAGGGAGAGAGAGAGGAAGTGAGAGGGAAAGTGAGAGAGAACGGGAGACAGAGTGAAAGACATTCCGTTGTGATATCCGCAATTTATTAACTTTAAAACTGACAAGTTGAAAGGAAACAAACAACAAGATGACTGACATCAAAGCAATAATATTTTGTTGACCACCAGACATGTGACAGTGCTAACATACGAAAGCGAATACCACATAGAATACAGTGCCTTCTGAAAGTATTCACACCCCCTTGACTTTTTCAACATTTTGTTGTGTTACKGCCTGACGAAAGCCGTGTGGCCGATACGTAAAAGCTTACTAAAGAACAGTGATACTATCAAGAGTGGTGTGTGGGTTTCTTCTTTTTTCTGTTACCGTGCCCCCTTCAAAAAGATAGCTCAGATGTGCGAGTACCTTTTGAATATTGAATTTTGTTGAGTGACAGCCTGAATTTAAAATGGATTACATTTAGATTTTTGGTCACTGGTCTACACACAAT
>NC_036845.1:14713461-14722910 GCF_002910315.2 Salvelinus sp. IW2-2015
AATGACTACCTCATCTCTGTACCCCACATATACAAGTATTTGTAAGGTCCCTCAGTCGAGCAGTGAATTTAAAACACAGATTCAACCACAAAGACCACAGAGGTTTTCCAATGCCTCGCAAAGAAGCCTACTGGTAAAAAAAAATGAAGATATTGAATATCCCTTTGAGCATGGTGAAGTTATRAACTTACACTTTGGATGGTGTATCAATAAACCCAGTTGCCGGAGAGGAAGGAAACCGCTCAGGGATTTCACCATAAGGTAACTTTAAACCAGTTACAGAGTTTAATGGCTGTGATAGGAGAAAACTGAGGATAGGTCAACAATGTTATTACTCCACCATTTTTTTATTTAACCTTTATTTAACTAGGCAAGTCAGTTAAGAACAAATTCTTATTTACAATAACGGCCTACCGGGGAACAGTGGGTTGGCGCCYGAGAAGAAGGCATACGTTTTATGTGCCCCCWATCGATTGTGTTTTTTGTTTGTAACTTATTTTTTTACTGATTTTGTACATAATGTTGCCGCTACTGTCTCTTATGACCGAAAATCACTGCTGGACATCAGGACTGCGATTACTCACCACGGACTGGCAGAATCCTTTTATTCCTTTAACGAGGCCGACGCAAACAATATACTGCTATCTTGGGAACAGGCCCAGATCCCCGTGATTTGCGTGGAGGTAGAGAAAAAGGGGCCGGAGGGCGGGCTGCCTTCTAAGAATTTGTAGGCGATTGAATAAACCCCCTCTTTGGACAATAAAATAGATTACCTACGCTGAAGATTAAACTACCAACGGGACATTCAAAATTGTAATATCTTATGTTTCAAGGCTGAACGACGATACTATCAACATACAGCTGGCTGGTTTTACGCTGCACCGGCAGGATAGAACAGCGGCGTCTGGTAAGACAAGAGGCGGRGGACAACGTATTTTTGTAAATAACAGCTGGTGCACGATATCTAAGGAAGTCTCGAGCTATTGCTTGCCTGAGGTAGAGTATCTCATGATAAACTGTAGACCACACTACCTACCTAGAMATTTTTTATCTGTATTTTACGTAGTTGTTTACATACCACCACAGTCAGAGGATGGTACTAAGACAGCATTGAATGAAAAGCAAACAAGAAAACGCTCACCCATAGGCGGCGCTCCTAGTAGCCGGGGACTTTAATGCAGAGAAACTTAAATCCGTTTTACCAAATTTCTATCAGCATGTTAAATGTGCAACCAGAGGGAAAAAAACTCTGGACCACCTTTACTCCACACACAGAGACGCATAAAAAGCTCTCCCTCGCCCTCCATTTGGCAAATCTGACCATAATTCTATTCTCCTGATTCATGCTTACAAGCAAAAATGAAAGCAGCAAGCATCAGTGACTAGATCAATAAAAAAGTGGTCAGATGAAGCAGATGCTAAGCTACAGGACTGTTTTGCTATCACGGGATAGGAATTTGTACCGGGATTCCTCCGATGGCATTGAGGAGTACACCACATCAGTCATTGGCTTCATCAATAAGTGCATCGATGARGTTGCCCCCACAGTGACCGTACGTACATACCCCAACCAGAAGCTATGGATTACAGGCAACATCCACACTGAGCTAAAGGCTAGAGCTGCCACTTTCAAGGAGCGGGACTCTAACCCGGAAGCTTATAAGAAAAACCCCTATGCCCTCCGACGAACCATCAAACAGGCAAAACGTCAATACAGAACTAAGATCGAATRGTACTACAGCGGCTCTGARGCTCGTCGGATGTGGCAGGGCTTGCAAACCATTACAGACTACAAAGGGAAGCACACCCGAGAGCTGCCTAGTGACACGAGCATACCAGACGAGCTAAACTACTTCTATGCTCGCTTCGAGGCAAGTAACACTGAAACATGCATGAGAGCACCAGCTGTTCCGGAAGACTGTGTGATCACGCTCTCCGCAGCCGATGTGTGCAAGACCTTTAAACAAGTCAACATTCACAAGGCCGCAGGGCCAGACGGATTACCAGGACGTGTACTGCGAGCATGCGCTGACCAACTGGCAAGTGTCTTCACTGACATTTTCAACCTCTCCCTGTCCGAGTCTGTAATACTAACATGTTTTAAGCAGACAACCATAGTGCCTGTGACCAAGAACACTAAGGTAACCTGCCTAAACGACTACTGACCCGTAGCACTCACGTCCATAGCCATGAAGTGCTTCGAAAGGCTGATCATGGKTCACATCAACACCATTATCCCAGAAACCCTAGACCTACTCCAATTTGCATACCGTCCCAACAGATCCACAGATGATGCAATCTCTATTGCACTCCACACTGCCCTTTCCCACCTGGACAAAAATAACACCTATGTGAGAATAGCTCATCAATAAGCTAAGGACCCTGGGACTAAACACCTCCCTCTGCAACTGGATTCTGGTCTTCCTGACGGGCTGCCCCCAGGTGGTAAGGGTAGGTAACAACACATTCGCCATGCTGATCCTCAACACAGGGGCCCCTCAGGGGTGTGTGCTCAGTCCACTCCTGTAATCCCTGTTCCCTCATGACTGCATGGCCAGGCACGACTCCAACACCATCATTAAGTTTGCCGATGACTGGCTGATACGACAACACACGAGACAGCTATACGGAGGACGGTCAGAGACTGTGTCGCTGTGATGCAGGAAATACTATTTTTAACGCCTCACATGCATCGAGACAAAGAGATTATTGTGGCTACAGGAAAGAGGACCGAGCATCCCCATTCTCATGACGGGGTGCAGTGAGCAGGTGAGAGCGTCAAATGTTTGGTGTCACATCCAACAAACTATCATGGTCACACTAAGAACAGTCGTGAAGAGGGCAACGACAAAGCCTATTCCTGAAAAGTTTTGGCATGGGTCCTCAGATCTCAGTCGGAAGTTTTCATACCTTAGGTTGAGTCCATTAAAACTTTTTTTTCAACATCCACCAATTTCTTGTTACAACTATAGTTTGTGGCAAGATCGGTTAGGACATCTACTTTGTGCATGATCAAGTCATTTTTCCAAACAATTGTTTACAGACAGATTATTTCATTATAATACTGTCGTTATTCCAGTGGGTCAGAAGTTTACATATACTGAAGTTGATGTGCCTTTAAACAGCTTGGAAAATTCAGAAAATGATGGTCATGGTTTAGAGGAAATGGATGTGGATATATTGAAGCACATCTCAAGACTATGAGCGGGGTCTTCCAAATGGCAATGACCCCAAGCAAACTTCCAAGGTTTGGCCAGCACAGAATGCTTTTAAGGACAGACAAGTCAAGGTATTGGAGTAGGCCATCACAAAGTCCTGTTAATCCATAAGAAATGCTGTGGGCAGAACGAAAGCGTGTGCAGCGGAGGCTACACGCTGAATACAAGCCTGACTCAGTTACACCAGCTCTGTCAGGAGGAATGGGCCAAAATTCACCCAACTTATTGTGGGAAGCTTGTGGAAGGCTACCTGAAACATTTTACCCAAGTTAAACAATTTAAAGGCAATGCTACCAAATACTAATTGAGCGTATGTAAACTTCTGACCCACTGGGAATGTGATGAAAGAAATAAAAGCTAAAATAAATCATTCTCTCTACTATTTTTCTGACATTTCACATTCTTAAAATAAAGTGGTGATCCTAACTGACCTAAGACAGGGAATTTTTACTAGGATTAAATGTCAGGAATTGTGAAAAACTGAGTTTAAATGTATTTTTGCTAAGGTGTATGTAAACTTCCGACTTTAACTGTATTACCTCAACTAACCGGTGCAACCGCACATTGACTCTGTACCGTTTTCCCCCCTGTATATAGTCTCGCTATTGTTATTTTACTGCTGCACTTTAATAACTTGTTACTTTTATTGATTATTCTTATCCGTTTTTTTAAACTGCATTGTTGGTTAGGGGCTCATAAGTAAGCGTTTCACTGTAAGGTCTACACCTGTTGTATTCGGCGCATGTGACTAATAAKATTTGATTTGAATAACTGTCTTGATAAGGGGCAGAACAACAGATTTTTACCTTGTCAGCTGGGGGATTCGATCTAGCAACCTTTCGGTTACTGGCCCAATGCTCTAACCACTACGCTACCTGCCGCCCCAATACTAACCTAATTGACGGAGTGGAAAAAAGGAAACCTGCACAAAATAAAAATATTCCAAAACCTGCATCATGTTTGCAACAAGACACTAAAGTAATACTGCAAAAACTGTGGAAAAGCAATGAACTTTTTATCCTCAATACAAAGTGTTATGTTTTGAGCAAATCCAACACAACACATTACTGAGTACCACTCTTCATATTTTCAAGCATAATGGTGGCTGCATCATGTTATGAGTATGCTTGTCATCATTAAGGACTGGGGAGTTTTTCATAATAAAAAAGAAACGGAATGGAGCTAAGCACAGGCTAAATCTTAGAGGAAGATCTGTTTCAGTCTATTTTCCACCAGACACTGGGAGAGTCATTCACCTTTCAGCAGGACAATAACCTAAAACACAAGGCCAACTCTACACTGGAGTTGCTTACCAAGAAGACAGTGAATGTTCCTGAGTGGCCGAGTTAAATCTGCTTGAAGATCTATTGCAAGACCTGAAAATGGATCTCTAGCAAGATAAACAACCAATTTTACAAGAGTTGAAGAATTTTGAAAAGAAACTGGCAAATGTTGCATAATCTAGGTGTGGAAAGCTTCTAGAGACCCAGAAAAATCACAGCTGTAATCGTGCCAAAGGTGCTTCTTTCTCACAAAGTATTGACCCAGGGTTGTGAATACTTATGTAAATGAGATTTTCTGTATTTCATTTTCAATAAATTTTGCAAAAAATCTAAAAACACGTTTTCATTTTGTCATTATGGGGGTATTGTGTGTAGATGGGTGACCAAAAAACCCAATTGAATCCATTTTGAATTCAGCCTGTAACACAACACCATTAGAAAAGTCGCAGGGGTATGACCGATATGACATTGTCACTGTACCTCCACTGTGATGTGTAAAGGATCCACAATCTGCCAAATCACGAGTGACAGGATGTCTATGGCTAGTAACACTCCAACTGTTGCATAGAGTTTCCATGGCTCCAGGTGCTGCAGGGATACAGGAGAACCAATCACAATCCAAGGACCAAGGGTAATGCAGTGAGTCCACAAACAAGGATGAAAGGGCTCAAGCATACAGTAGATAAACTGCCAACAGAGTACAGTATTGTAMACGTGTATCAGCACAGAATACTTAAGTTATCAGAGCTTCCTTTAAAAAGAGATTGATGTCAATGGGCTTCCCTGGTTAAATAAAGCACACATAAATTCATTGGCATTTAGACAATAATGTTAAAATATTCTAAGTGTAAATTGAGGAGTTACTAGGCAGTGGATGCTATATGAACAGCAGTGGTTTTTGAACGAGTAACATATCAGGAAGAAATTTGGCCCAAAAATGATATAAGCAAAATAAACAACATGCTTCTTCATTTTCCATCACTTCATTCTGGCTTGCTTCTAGCCCTGCAACCATTCACCCCAAACATAACCAAACCGTATCACATAGACCTTGTCACCTCTTCTCTCCAAGTGCATGAAATGATTTGACTGCCTTCACTAGTCTTGCCATATTCTGACTTGGAAACTTTCTTAAGTACTTTCACAGAGCTCTTTGGCAAATTGCCCTTGCACGGCCATTAAAGAGAGTTGAAAGTCAACCTGATTCGRCTTGCATTGGCTCAACTAATAAAGCCCCCGAAGGTTGGATTTCCACATAGAACTTTAATACTCATACATATTCATAAATGCTCCATAAATGGCTTAATCTCTCATTCTTCTGATTAGGTCTTAGAAGAATTCCCACAACACATCGCACACTCGCAGTGTCTCCCTAGCTTCAGGACTTCAGGACACACTATCTTAGAAAGGACACACACATGCATACGTAATCAAGCTGATAGTGTGAGCATCACGGGTAAGAGTGTGTGTGTGTGTGTGTGTGTGGAGGTATCTCTCTGTATGAGTGTGAGTGGGTGGGCGTGTGTCTGTGTGTGCGTGTGCATGCATTTGTGTGCGTGTACGTGTGTCTGTGTGTCTGTGTGTCTGTGTGACTCCTGTCTCTGTTTCAAGCCTGTCGTACGCTGCTCTATTCTACTCTACTGTACTCTACTGTACTCTATTCTACTCTACTGTACTCTACTGTACTCTATTCTACTCTACGGTATTCTACTCTGCTCTACTCTACTGTACTCCATTTTACTCTACTCTACTGTACTTTATTTTACTGTACTCGACTCTACTCTACTCTACTGTACTCTGCTCTACTCTACTGCAGTATATCCCACAGTAGAGGATATACAGAGATACTTTAACATGCAGAGCAGAGCACATCTCCCAGCGGCTTATGTATTTTCTATCTGCCAACACCACACATTCAGTACTGTAGACTCTGGAGCTTCCATGTTCCCTCCTCTGGCCCTCCTAAAAGGCTTACCTTCCTCTTCTCCTTCTTCTCCTCCTTCTTTGTGAAGAGATTGTGTACCCACCAAATCTTGGTGAACATGCTGCCATAGGCCAGACTGAAGCCCAGGCCGAGCAGCCACAGACGGAACTAAACAGAGAGGGAGAGAGAGAGAGATTTTGTTGATTCAATATTTTACTTTTTTGATGCTTTGGCAATGCAAATGCCATTTTTATTATGCCAATAAAGCAACAGCTGAATTGATAATGAGAGAGAGAGAAATAAGGAGAGAGAGAGAGAGAGAGAGAGAGAGAGAGAGAGAGAGAGAGAGAGAGAGAGAGAGAGAGAGAGAGAGAGAGAGAGAGAGAGAGAGAGAGAAATAAATAAATAAATAAGGAGAGAGACAAGGAATATGAGAAATAGAGAGAGGCAGAGAGATAAATCATTTCTCCTGGCAAGCCATTACAGCACATCCATCTACTCTAGCACTAGAAGAACAACCCATTCCCACGGCTTTAGCTGTGTCACCTGACAGACCACAGGGAACTGGGACCTGTGGATGTGGTGTCCGTCGATCCCCAGGGGAAACACAGCAGCCAGGGCCATCATACAGCCCACTGCTGTCATGTTGTTCAGGTAGGGCTGGGAGTTCTGGATGTACCTGGCACAACACACACAAAGAGGGTATGAAGAAAGGCCAGAGAATATAGACAAAACCCACAAAGGGACTGTTTCATGTGCACTGTCCGTAACACTTTATTGGAACTACTTGTCACAACAGCATCAAAATAATGTCATAAACGTGGCATATTTTGTCACTGAATGCAAAGTGACAAGGCATTTTGCATGGATTGGAGACAGTAATGCCAAATGTTGACATAAACGTGACTATCACTTGCCCACAGCCATCTGAAGACCTACAAGCAGGACCCACCAGGAGGACAGTCATACTCAACCCAGCGTGATTGCCAATGATGATGATGAGTTTTAATGATGAATTGTTGATGATGAATTGCTAGCTGTTTTAAAAAATATATTTTTGAATTGAACCTTTAAACTAGGCAAGTCAGTTTGTCACGCCCTGACTTTAGTTATATTTGCTTTCTTTATTATTTGGTTAGGTCAGGGTGTGACATGGGTGGTTTGTTTAGTTTTTGTATTGTCTAGGGCTTTTTGGTTATCTATGGGGATTTTGTATTGTCTAGGGGTATGTAGGTTTATGGTGGCCTGAATGGGTTCCCAATCAGAGACAGCTGTTTATCGTTGTCTCTGATTGGGGAGCCTATTTAGGTTGCCATTTTCCATGTTGGTTTTGTGGGTAGTTGTCCATGTTTAGTTGCCTGTGAGCACTACGTTGGCGTCACGGTTGGTTGTTTATTGTTTTGTTGGCGACATCGTTAAATAAACAAGTATGTACGCTTAAAACGCTGCGCCTTGGTCCACTCCTTTAAACGGCCGTGACACAGTTAAGAACAAATTCTTATTTACAATGACGGCCTACAATGACAGTGTTGCTTAAATGTGCAAGATAAATACCCTCTGGAGGGGAAATAAAGTTATAATCTTACCGGACGTTGCTGTTGTAGATGTTGAAGGTCAGACAGACGATGCCCAGCAGGATGCCCAGACCAGCGAAGACAGACACAGCAGCAAACAGCTTCTGAGAGAGGTACCTAAACTCCTCAATGACTATTGTCGAGTCAGCCGGGGGCCCGGCACCTGAACAGAGAGAGAGAGAGAGAGAGAAATAAATAAAATAAAAAAGAAAGAAAGAAAGAAAGAGAGAGAGGCAGGACAGAGGTTAGTCCATCCATGCCTTAAAGAGACAGACAGTCTACTGTACTGTACTTGATGTCACTCAGAACAGAACAGGGCAAAAGAACAATTATGTTTTGAATTAAGATCAAAATCTGAATTTGAACATCAGGGAGGGCACTACGCTCAGTAACCTCTACAGACACCAACCTAAAGGATCAAATGAAATTGGCACAATCAATTTACACAGTAACCGGTATACATTATTGTGTTGCTCTCAATGATTTAATTCAATGACCAACAAGGTACAGAAATTGAGAATAAACGAGGATAGATGTGGAAATCAGGACGTGTTCCCCCTAAATATCTCACAACATGTGCATAACTAAAAAGTAACCAACAGATAGGCATTGGTTCTTTCAAGGTAGGGGATGGTTGAAAGTGCAGCTGACTGACTTTATCCATCTCCGATTTCTCTCTGTATCCTCCTGTCTGTTTAAATCCAGCTCTGCCTGCAGATCCTGACAGCTTCTCGGGGTGTGGGTGTCACTGTGTCCTTATGTAAGGGCGGTGACAGTGACATAGACTTGTGTCAGTGTGTGGTGACGTGTCCATGTCAGGAAGAGGGTGACACAGTGTCGAGCCCCAGGGGTGTCACAATACCAGGGCGCCCGCATTTGGTTTGACGGTTTCAGCGATATCACACCACTGACTTGCCTAAAGTGACATCTGAGACATCCTGTCTAAGAACAGAGTGACGGCTGTTTGAAGACGTGTGTGTTCTTGTGTGCCTTGAAGAGAGAGCGAGCACTGTCCTGTCAGCTGATGTGTTTGCACTGTTTAAACCTTCCTCCYTCCTTGATCAAGGAATCAGGACAGGGTGTTGCCATGGAGACCAAGCTCTGTAACTGTTGCCACAGTGATTAGGAAGACAGCTGAGCTGAAGTGGTTGTTAGGGGCGACCGCGAAGGGAGCAAGAAAGTGACGGAGTAATTGAACAAGGAGTAAACAGAATAGAGAACAGGAGAGTTAAGAGAACAATCACCTCCACAGCAGACCCAAATCACCTCTGCCACTGTACATCAAGCTAAACTCACCTCTGTTACCTCTAGAACAAACTACACTCACTTCTGTCATCTCTAGAACAAACATAACTCACCTCCGTTACCTCTAGAACAAACTAAACTCACCTCTGTTACCTCTAGAACAAACTAAACTCACCTCCGTTACCTCTAGAACAAACTAAACTCA
>NC_036845.1:14722935-14785883 GCF_002910315.2 Salvelinus sp. IW2-2015
CGGATCGGTATCATGCCTGTGCAACAACCAGCCTCCAGACATTTAGGGGTCTAGACCGCACACCGGGAGAATAGAAATAGAAGGACACGACTGCGGCAAAGGCGGCGGCGGCACAGAGAGGCTCATTAAAACCACTTTCACGTGCGAGCTGAGAGCGCCGACAGAGAAGGCCTACTACCCCATGTGCTTTCTTTCCACGAACCAGAAACAACCACACGCCCTCTAAAATCGAGTTGGTTCAGTGCGGTCCGTGCTTCATTATTGCCACCAAATGGACTTTAACAACAGGAAGGGGATTTCACTGGATTGTCCCAACCAAGAAAGACACATTTGTTGCCTTTTCCGTTGCTTAAATTGTTCTTTAATGTTTTCACAGTGCGCGTGATGTGAACATTTTTTTCTTGTAGGGGTCAGATGAGATTGGCTATTAAAATGTATGACTGAGTCTTGCTTACGCTAGGCCTTTGGGTAGCAGACTCCCGGACCATACACGCCTCACAATCTGGATTCACCCAGGCAAGTCCCTTGATTCTGATCTCGTTTTGGTCGCCTTGGCTCTTATTCTCATACCCTGAGTAGGCTTGCTTGACATGCAGAGGAAGACTTACTCCTCTAAGGGCTGAAACAGAGACAGCAAATAATACTGTGTGGAGATGTGCGTGGTGGGATGTACACTCACTCACCTAAAAGCCTGATCCTTTATGCTATGTGATGTATGCTTATGTATTGTATGACATGTTATCGTGAGTGCTATGTAATGTATCCGTACGTTGTATGTAGTGTGGTCTGTGTGGTGTGATGATCTTGTGCTGTCTGCTGTGTTGTGGTGCGTGGTGCCCGGATGGTGTGTTGTTGTGTGTGTGTGTTCGGTGTGTGTGTGTGTGTGTGTCGTTGTGCTGCATTGTGATGTGTGTGGTTGTCTCCACAGGCCTAGCTTGGCTTGACAAGTGGAGGGTATCAAGTAAAAGAAGGAGATTGGAAAAATAAAAAGACGATAGAGTTTTTTAATTGAAGAGGAGAGAAGGACTAGATAGCGAGATTAATTTGTCCAATTAATACTTGTGGCTAAAAAGTTTTAAGGGTTAGATTTGAGATTGTAACAAAAGAGAGAGACAGAGAGAGAATGAGAGCATTGGGACTACACACACCCCACAGTAGTCTACCCACCACTCCATTGAGGTCTCCACATGCGGAAAGGCAGCCTCGCTACCAGTGATGGATACGGAGGCCCTGCAAAGCGGCGCATCAGAACTGTCTTGATCGGGATTCTGTGGGTTCAGACGGAGTAGCAATCACGCTCTAGGACATGGCAACACTTCACTATTCGCCTGATTCCCCCCGCGTCCTTACACCATCTTACAGAAGAGCACAAGAGGAAGAGGACGAGGGGGAATACTCCGTACTCGGAGTCGGAAGAGACGGGACGTATCCTAATCCGGCGAGAGTGACGAGGGCTCACATATAATAAGGGGAGACAAGATGTGACGGAGCGATGAAGGGGGAGAGAGACACGAGGAGGAAAGAAAGAGGAGGTAAAGAATCAGTCGCAGAAGAAATAGGGCGGGAAGGAGAGGAAGAGAGCAGGGTTGAGATACCTGTGCGGAGAGAAAAGTGAGGGGCACACATATCAGCGATTTAGAGAACAGGTGGTAGAGACACAGAGAGGAGAGAACCGAGAGGATGGCTTTAAAAGAAGAACTATCAGAAAGAGAAGAACAGAACAAGGATCCCGATATTCAGCCTTTATTGAGCGTCCAGTATAAAATGGGGAAAAGATTGGCCACGAGAGAGTAAATCGACTGTCCAAAAAGAGACAGGAAGAAAATATGGACTGCACAAAGACGGGGGAGAGATATCACCAAACAATACCACCACACTCTCAAACACATATATGTAAAATACATGCGCTTCGGAGGTCGGTGCCTCTAGTTTTATGAACAAATTATCCATTCAGCACGGGGCCTTCTCAACCAAGGTTAATAAGCCACCCCATTCCAGTCCTCAATAGGGCCCTATTCTAAATCAGCCTGACACGTTTAATGGGGAATTTTGCTGTGGAGGGGGAGAGAGAGGAACAGAAACTCCCATGCATTGCAGTGAGTGTCACAAGCAATCTGGTGTGGAAAACTGTTGAATTAACAACGGGACATTATGGGCCCTGATTTGGGGTGTTGGGTTGTGATATCTCCCCTCCCTCTTTTGTTTGCAGTCA
This sequence comes from Salvelinus sp. IW2-2015, assembly GCF_002910315.2. Lineage (NCBI taxonomy): Eukaryota > Metazoa > Chordata > Actinopteri > Salmoniformes > Salmonidae > Salvelinus > Salvelinus sp. IW2-2015. Next base: position 14,725,148 of record NC_036845.1, read on the forward strand.
TATTTTCTTCCTGTCTTCTTTTTGGACAGGTTCGATTTAACTCTTCTCGGTGGCCATTCTTTTTCCCACTTTTATTACTGACGCTCAAAAGGGGCTGAATATCGATCGCTGTTCTGTTCTTCTCTTTTTCTGATATTTCTTCTTTTCTTGCCCCCTCCCTCTCTCTCATCTCCCTTTCTCTCTTCTACCCCTGTTCTCTACCCACCCCCTCACTTTCTCTCCCACAATATCTCACCCCTCTTCTCTTCCTCTCCTTCCCCCCTATTTCTCTCCTAATCTTCCTCCTCTTTTCTTCCCATACACTCTCATTCTCTCCCTTCTATTTCCGCGTACATGCGTGGTCTCCCCCTTTTATTCCCTTCAATCTCCCCCATATCTCCCGCACTCTTCCATATTCCCCCCTCTCCCTCGTGCTCCTCTTTCTCTCTGGGCGTGTGTCGATATGAACTCCGGCGAATTCCACCAAGTCTGCTCTATCCTCTATCACTCTCGAAGCGCTGTCCCCATCAAGACAGTTTCTGATGCCCGGCCTGCAAGCTCCTTCTGCGAGCGACATCGGGTAGCACACGAGGCTTGCTCCTGTGCATGTGTCCTAGTGCGTAGCATATACCTGTGTGTGTGTGTGTCCCGAATGACTCTCTCTCACTTCTGGCTGCCTGATCTCTCTCTCTCATCCCTTCATAATCAACCATATACAACTTTTTAGCGGCGAGGCATTAAATGTGCGATAACCAATTAATCTCCCTATCGATCCTGTCTCTCTCCCTTCATTAAAAACTCTATTCTCTTTTATTTTTTTTTCCAATCTCCTCTTTACTCCTCCACTTTGTCAGCAACTAGTGCCTTGGGAACACACACACACACACCACCAACACACACACACACACACACACACACCACCCACACACCACACACCACACACAAACACACACACACACACACACACACACACACACACACACACACACATACATACAATACATACATACATACACACATACACACATACCATACATACATTACATACATTTACCATAAAGGGACAGGCTCTTTTAGTGAGTTGAGTGTACACCACCACCAATCTTCCAACAAACATATTATTTCTGTTCTTTTAGCCCTTAGGATGAGTATCTCTCTGCATGTTCAAACAAGCCTATTCAGGGAGGGAAAAGAGCAAGGACCAAACAGATCAGAATCAAGGGACTTCTGGGTTGCTCCAATTGATAGGCTGTATTCGGATCTCCCAAAGCCTAGCGTAGCAACTCCAGTCTACATTTAAAGCCAATCTCTCATATTGACCCCAATACAAGGAAAAAAGTTCATTTACCCGGGCACATGGTGAAAACATTTACAAAACATTTAGCAAACGGAAAACAAAAATGGTGTCTTTTCTTGTTGGGACAACATCCAACAGTGAATTCCCTTCTGTTTTAGTCCATTTGGTGCATAACTGAACACGATCCCTGAACCCACTCAGTTTTGCAGGGCTAGTGTTTCGTTTCAGGTCGTCTGAAAAAAAGCATCATGGGCAGTTACTGTCTCTTCTCGCTTCCTGCAAAGTGGCTGTTCTTTTATGAGCCTCTCTGCTGCCGCCCGCCGCTGCTCCATTCTCCTTCGTATTTCATTTTCCCGTGTGCGTTCACCCCTAATGCTGGAGCTCGTTTTTGCAACAGGCTGATCTACCATTTCGTCCCACTGACTGCACTCAAATTTGTTGAGCAGGCACAACTCTATTCTACTCTACGTGATCACTAGCTGTATTGCTGCGTGTCCATGTATTGGGGCTCCACTACCTCTACCATACACCAGCGACATTTGTTTACCCGCTCGGTGGTCTTCGATATTGTACGATGACGTTTTGACATGACATCTAATCATCAGGTCTCTACACTTTTTTCTCTCATTCCCTGACTGTCAGCAGGGTGCGAGCTCTGAACGACGAAACCAAAAGTCATCGATACGATACGTAGGCAAATAGAGACCCCTTCACCTTCTTAATTCCAATCTGAAATCGGTATAACATTTAGTACATGTTCATATTTGCCTGGCTGAATGTAGCGTTCTTTAAATGTTTATCTTCCCTTCGTCTCTCTTCTCAGTCTGTCCTATGGCCTCCAGCTCTCCCAGCCTTGTCCAACAGGAACCGCCTTCCCCACCTTCTTTCCGCACCCCACCCTCATCGGCCCCCTCCACACAACCCCACCAGGTACGGCCTCTTCCCAAGAATGTGTGAAGTTGGACTAAGATCGCTTTACCATCCAGCCAGGACCAAACAGAGGTTCTTCACTTCGGTCGTACACTCCTCCGTCTATCTCTTCTCTCTATGCTCTCTTCTCTCGCTCTCTTTCTATCGCTCTGTCTCTGTATCTCTTCTCTCTGTCTCTTGTCTGTCTCTCACTCTACTGTTCTCGCCACCTACGTCTGTCTCTCTTCTTCTATCCTTTCTTCCACAGCCTCCTCTTCAGTGACTCTCCCACATCTTAATGAGCAAAATGAGTGTGGGGAAGTGGGTGTGTGCGTACGTGGGACTTATATGCGGTTATGAAAGTTATTCAATCCCACAATTGATCGTGGGATTTTCTTTTTTCCCTTTTTTAATTTACCCCCTTTTCTCCCCAATTTTCGTGTTTATCCAATCGCTTTAGTAATTACTATCTTGTCCTCAATCGCTACACTTCCCGGGTTGCGGGCTCGGGAGAGACGAAGGTGAAAAGCCATCGATCCCCGAAAACACAACCCAAACCAAGCCGCACTGCTTCTTTAACACAGCGCGCCTCCAACCCGGAAGCCAGCCGCACCAATGTTGTCGAGAAAACACGTGCACCCTGGCCCCCTCGGTTAGCGCGCCTCACTCCGCCCAGGCCCGCCACAGGAGTTCGCTTGGAGCGCGATGAGACTAGGAGTATTCACCTACCGGCCAAACCCTCCCTAACCCGACGACGCTAGGCAATTGTGCGTTCGCCCCACGGACCTTCCCGGTCGCGGCCGGCTGCCGACAGAGCCTGGGCGGCGAACCAGAGACTCTTGTGGCGCAGCTAGCCTGGCGATGCAGTTGCCCTAGACCACTGCGCCACCCGGGAGGCCCTGATCGTGGGATTTCTGAGTAATTTGTTTGGAATATTTGGTGTGTGTTGAGCAACCGGGGTGGATGATGTGGCAACTTGGGTCCTTTTTCCTCTAATGGGAGGTTAATGATCCCCTCTTCCTTGATTCCTTGACTGCTATCCTCTCCTCTTTCCCCTCTTTCCCTTACGTTCTTTTCCTCCTTTATCTTCCCCTTCTTCTGGCCTTCTGTTTTCTCTTTTTTCCCACCAAATTATCTTCTCTTCTCTCCCTCTGTCCTTTTTATTATCTCTTTTCCTCTTTTACTCTCTTTCTTTTTCTCGGTCTTTCCATTTTCAATTTCTTGTGCCTTTCCTTTTCTCATTTTCTCACCCCTTCTCCGGTCTTTCAATCTCTTACCACTCCCTTCTCTCTTTCTATCTTCCCCATTCCCTTCTCTCTTTCGTCTTTCCTTCTCTTGTTTCTCACTTCCTTTCTCTCTTTCTATCTACCCCCTCTCTTCTTTTCTCTCATATAGACTCTTGGGATGATCTGGAGCAGAGTGTGAAGGAGGGCTGGGATTGAGATCAGTGTTGAGACAGAGCTTTCCTTCACCGACCGGCTGTCTCGCTGGCTGTCGAAGAAACCTTCAAGGTGCTTTTGATGAAATATTCAAATGGGGGGGGGGGCTGCTGTTTTGCTCTCCCTGCTTCACAGCTTGCGCCTGTTAGCCGAAGTGAGGGTGATTTAAATACAGGAAATTAATTGCAGGAGAGCTAATTAGCAAGCTGCCCAACTGCCAGGCTGTGAAGTTGCCGAGGTAGGCCGAGTTTTGTACCATAGAATTGGAATAGTCAAAGTGTAAAGGCTGTTATCCATTTAATTTTACTCTGAACTATAGCGAATGTATGTTCATTTACGATGGCTTAAATCATTTGCGCTTCCATTGTCATTGAATTACGCGCGCCAGGATTGCCAGAATAATTGTGGGCTCATTCTATGAGACGGAAGCCAGAAAGTGTCGTTCCTGCCGAGTTGAGTGTTTTCATTGTTTTGACCTCAAGTTATCGTTGAGCCATTAAATCCATCGGTCGCCTATTTTATATTTATTGACCTTCTATTTGTATCCCTTGACCTCTATTACTGAACCAAATTACATTTTTAATTTAATTCAATTTCTTATTTGTACTGTTGTGTTGATTGACATGTAAGCCTTTTGAGAAGCTAGAGTAATATTTCTGTGGAATTATAGAATCATTAACCAGACAATTAAGTGTTTCATCTTCTCTATCTTTTCTGTCATTTTCCAAAATGTTTCTCTCCTCTCTCTCCTTCCTTTCTTTTTTCCTATTTTCTCTCTCTTCGCTTTCTCTCCCCTCTCTCCCCTCCAACTCTCTCCCCTATCCTCCAGGATTTAGGAGAACACTGTTATGCAGAAGAAATTATGTGTGGTTCTATTGGTTCGGTACGGCTTTGATAACTTGGTTCAGAGATCAAAGACACTCTCCAATCAACTGCACCATCGAGAACAAGGACAGAGGCGGCTGGAGGCCACGGTTTACACGGGATCTCATGCTCAACCCCGAGGGACCTTTCGTAGTCCGCGGAGCCCCCAACCTTGCGATGAGAACATCTGGGTCCGGATCTAGCACTGATTCCAGGGATCAGCTCCACCGAGTTCATTTTAATGTTATTGATTATGATCCAGCCATTCCAACGTTCGTGTGAGCAACATCTGCTCTCCAATCTTGGTCACGTTCGTCCCTTCAATTTCACACCTGCCAGCTGTAGCTGTCTGATTATATGCTTCATATACCTTCCTCTACCTGCAGAGCGTGGCTGATGTTGCTTCTTCCAATATACCTCTAGGGGCCCTTTAGGCCTTTTCCACACCACATGTTTCTGAGCTCTCAGGGCAGAGACACATATTTAGACATTTACTATGAAATAAATGCTCTCCTGGCCCAGCGTTGCTATTTCCCTAAATAAATATTCAACTTAGGTGACAATGGAACTCTGTTGATTTGGCTAGCCCAAAAAGCTTGGTAAAAAAAAAATAGCTGTCTTAGCCCTTGAGCTAAGTCAGGTACCGTTTGAGTCAAAGGCTAGTAATACGTATCCATTTACACAGTGCTTGCAGGCTCCAGTTATTGCCTAAATCTAAGTTGACCCTAATGCAACTAACATAGTGATTCTAATTATAGAAATTATTACTAATGAGTTTGATGGACAATAGTTCAGTTTGAAAGCCACACGAATGGGTGACCCTCATATATATCAACTCCTCCCCTTCCCGATGTCTGTCCAATCAGAGCCTCTCAGGAGTTCCTGGGGCGTTGCATGAACCGGCTGGGGGGGTATGAACCCGGAAGAGACGGGGGGCTTCCAGGAGGCCCCTCTGGCCTACGACGCTGTCTGGGCCCTGGCACTGGCCCTCAACAAGACTGTGGCCCCTCTGAAGGCCAAAGGCCGCAGGCTGGAGGACTTCAACTACAAAACCATGACAATCACAGCAGAGATCTTACCGCCGCCCTCAACACCAGCTCATTTGAAGGCGTGTCTGTGGAGTACAGGAGGGAGGGTCCATCCAGTAGGAATATACTAGGCCATTGTTCATTAGAGGCCAAAAATGTTTTTGAAAATCCTTTGCAATGGAAAACGCAAATGAGTGTTTCTTATTATACAAGGTCCAGGTTAGTCCAACCCTGGTTGGAGGATTAACACACCTGATTCAACAACTAAACTTATCATCAAGCCCTTGGGTTAGTTGAATTATGCTTGTGTTAGGAATGGGTTGGAGCAAAAGCCTGCATACCCATTTGTCCCAGGGACCGGATTAGAGAAACGTGTAATGTATGTATTGGCTCATTAATAGTCTGAATGACAGTAGATTTCTGACTTGATGTAGCACTTTTCTTCTCCCTTCAGGGTCATGTGGCTGTTTTGATGCCAGGGTTCCAGGATGGCTATGACCCTTATTGAGCAACTGCAAGTAAAGTCATCTATCACCATTTCAACCATATTTTCAGCCTTTCCTTGTTCTGGATATCCTACAGTAGTTTAAGAAAAACATTTTGTTTGTGGAGTGATGAATGTCAGTCAGTCAGTCATTCATCCAGATCAAGGCTGAAGCTTTTCTGACTTTCCCCCCGTTCTCACTCGTGTTGATTGAGAGCAAAGCATTTTTTGGACACGCAAATTGTGTTATTTATAAATGTGTTTGAGGCAAGTCCTTCAGTCTAATTGGAAGAGGCCTGGATCGAAGCTAAAGTGGCGGATTATTTTGTACCTCCGTTCTTTTTGGACCCCTAATGGATAACACAAATTATAATCCTACTTCTTCCTGCATGCACTGGGTAGCATTTCGCGTGCTGCCTGCTAGTGACGAGGTCGGGTAATTTGGTTAATACATTGAAAGCCTTGACTTGAATTTGTGAATATTTCTCAATCAGTATTCATGGGTAAGGATGCCACATACTCGTTCTCTCCCTCTCTCTTTCTTTCCCCGTGGTAGCTCTGTATCGGTCCTTCTCTCTGTATCGTCTCTATCTCTTCGTTCCACTTTTTCCCTCTTCTCTATTTGTGGATCTGAAATGTTCTGCCATGCACTTCTATAGCCTTCTTTTTCATAAATGATGTTTTGATCTGTCGTTCATTTTCAAAGTGTTTCTTTTGCTTTGTTTCGTTGAACCCTTCATAACCCAAGGGACATTATTAGGCAGGAAAGAAAGAGGATTGAGAAAGTGTTAATTGAACTCTCTTCTCCCTCTCGCTGTGTAGGAGGCAGTTATAAGAAGATTGGATACTACGACAGCTCTCAGAAGAAATCTCTCCTGGTTCGGCAACGATGTGTGGATAGTGAGGCGGAGTTTATTACATTTGTCTTTTCAGGCTTCCTATGTAAGTCTCTCTCTCCTTGTGTGTGTGTGTGGTGACTGTCTTACTGTGAGTCATCTATGTAACCATCTATCTCGTTCCCCTCACATTAGACCTAATGTTACGCCTACTCTTTCTCTAATCCCGCGCTGCCTCCATCCATCATTTCCATGTCAGACAAATCACCACTTCTAGCTTTAAAAGCCATCATTTGGACCCTCATCCTCCTTCACCCAGAATGAGTTTACAGCCACAGCCCAGTAGCCAGACCACGGCAGTCAGGAAAGCCTGACCCCACCCACACTTCTTCACTTTAGGAAAGTTCAACATCCACCACAGTCTGCAGAGCGTGACACAGTCTGCAGAGAAATGCTTGTTACTGTCGATTTGCTTCAGCCACACCAAGACAAATGTTGTAGTTCAGTTGTTTACCGGCCCAGCCCTCCCTTGAGAGTGACACACTTGTGCCTGGGCTCAGAATTACTGCACTTGCTAATCACATCGTGCATGCTGGTGGAGCCCAGAGATCGAAGCACACGATTGTAGGACTTTTAAGGATGATTAGCGTTCGTTGCAAGCGCTTTAGCTTACTCCAAAGACTGAGAGAGACGAGCCATGGTACTCAATCAGAGACGACTGTGTTGGTGACCTGCTATCTATCTCGCTGTCCTCTTCCAACAGCCGTACTACTAAGGCGGATCTCGCTCGTATTTGGTGAGTCTTACTGTAGGGCATGATATGGTCGGTCTTACTGTAGGGCTGAGTGTTTGCGTGTTAGCGGCTGAGTATTACTGTAGCTTCTGCGGACGCTGTATGGATTCTCTGGGGATAGTCGGTTGAAACTTAGTAGGCTGAGTTTGGTGCTCTACTGTAGGGCTGAGTTTGGTGGTCTACCCATGGTTCGAGAGCGCTAGATTCGAGTTCATACTTCAGCTCAGTTATGTGCTTAAGGCTGTGGGCTGAGTATCTAGAATACAAGGTCTTACTTAGGGCTATTGTCAGACGTATTTACGGGTCTGTTTAGGTTGTTCTACGATTTGGTGGTCTCTAGGCTGGTTATCGTATCACAGCTTACTGTGTAGCGTGATTGAGTTGGTGCGTATCTAGATTATGCTGTTGGAGTGTGGCTCGTGGTGTACTCTGACTAGTTGAGATTTTGGTGGTCTTACTTGTAGGGTCTGAGTTTGGTTTACTGTAGGCTGAGCTTGGTGGTCTACTGTAGGGCCTGAGTTTGATCTGGTCTTACTGTAGGCTGAGTTTTGGGAATGGTCTTACTGTAGGGCTGAGTTGTTGGGTCTTTGCTGTAGGGCTGAGTTTGGTGGTCTTTACTGTAGGTGCTGAGTTTGTGGTGCTACTGTGGCAGTTTGGTAGTTCTGGGGAGTCGAGTATCGTGTCTCTCAACGTGCTCGGCTGAGTTTGGTCGGTACGTTACCTGTAGGTAGGTGGTCTACTGTCGGCTGATTGTGGCTACTGTAGGGCTGGTTCGGTAGGTTCTTACTGTAGGCGCTGAGTTTGTGGTCTTCACTGGGTAGCGGCTGGTTTGGATCGGTTTTTACTGTAGGGCTGTGATGGTGGTCTTACTGTATTGCTGAGCTTTTGAGGCGTACCGCCCCCTTGTCTCCACTCGTAACTGTCGTTGCCTCCTATCGTGGTCTACTAGTATATGGTCAATCTCGTCGATACCTCTATATCCTCACAGTATGGTATATAGTCGTGTATGCTCCTCGTTCTCTTACGATCTACCTCTACTTTTCCTCACTCTCTGCTTCCTCTTATCACGTATTTGACATACCCAACCAAATTCACTAACGCGCAGTAAGAACCCACCAAAACGTCAGCCCTACAGTAAGACCACTCAAACTTCAGCCTACAGTAGGACCAACCAAACTCAGGCACATACAGGTAAGACCACCAAACTACCATGCTCTTCTCAAGACTCATTACCCGCGCACTCCAAGCTCGTGGAGAACACTCCAAAAGCTATCACGCGACACATACAGTGTAGGAAAATCCACACCCTCAGCCCTACCAGTCTCAGTGAGCCTGCCGATCCACGCATGTGATCATCATGCTAGACCACTCGCGAGGTGCGCAGCCTACAGTAAGAACGGCAGCACAACTACAACACATAACGAGTCATCAAAGATCCACCAGAAACTTCAGCACATACAGAGATAGCATCGTGCGCGCTCTACATGATAGAGAGATAACCACCATCATAAGGCCTTCATCGCACACACAGAGATAGCAACACCAGAAGCACATTACAGCCCTCAGTAAGACCAACCAAATCAGCCCTACAGTACATGTACCACCAAAGCTGCCAGCCCGCAACCTACAGAAGAAGATAAGACCCACTCTCACAACGCGCTAAGCGCTCGTCCAGCCACAGCACCACACACAAAAACATACACACACATACAATAAGACCACCAAACTCCAGCCCTACAGTAAGGAACCACCAAACTCAGCCCTACAGTAAGAACCACCAACACTCAGCCCTACAGTAAGCGACCACCAAACTCAGACCCTACAGTACAGACAACCAAACTCAGCCCTACAGTAAGACCACCAAACTCAGCCCTACAGTAAGGAACCACCAAACTCAGCCCTACAGTTAAGACCACCAAACTCAGCCCTACAGTAAAGACCACCCAAACTTCAGCCCTACAGTAAGCACCACCAAACTCAGCCCTACAGTAAGACCACCAAACTCAGCCCTACAGTAAGACCACCAAACTCAGCCCTACAGTAAGACCACCAAACTCAGCCCTACAGTATGTCGGCCTTGTGAAGGACAGAGATAGATACAGGTCACCATACAGTCGTCTCTGATTGGACCCGCTCCCCTCGGAGGCTAAGCTAAGCCTTGGCAACAAATCGTTTCCTTAAAAGTCTACAACGGTGCCCTCTCTCTGGGCTCCCAGCATGCACGATTGATTAGCAGTGCAGTAATTCTGAGCCCAGGCACAAGTGTGTCACCTCTCAAGGGAGGGCTGGGCCGGTAAACAACTGAACTACAACATTTGTCTTGGTGTGGCTGAAGCAAATRGACAGTAACAGCATTTCTCTGCAGACTGTGTCACGCTCTGCAGACTGTGGTGGATGTTGAACTTTCCTAAAGTGAAGAAGTGTGGGTGGGGTCAGGCTTTCCTGACTGCCGTGGTCTGGCTACTGGGCTGTGGCTGTAAACTCATTCTGGGTGAAGGAGGATGAGGGTCCAAATGATGGCTTTTAAAGCTAGAAGTGGTGATTTGTCTGACATGGAAATGATGGATGGAGGCAGCGCGGGATTAGAGAAAGAGTAGGCGTAACATTAGGTCTAATGTGAGGGGAACGAGATAGATGGTTACATAGATGACTCACAGTAAGACAGTCACACACACACACACACACACACACACAGAGAGAGAGAGACATACATAGGAAGCCTGACAAAGACAAATGTAATCAACTCCGCCTCACCTATCCACACATCGTTGCCGAACCAGGAGAGATTCTTCTGAGAGCTGTCGTAGTATCCAATCTTCTTATAACTGCCTCCTACACAGCGAGAGGGAGAAGAGAGTTCAATTAACATCTTCTCAAATCCTCTTTCTTTCCTGCCTACATAATGTCCTTGGGTTATGAAGGGTTCAAACGAAAACAAGCAAAAGAAACACTTTGAAAATGAACGACAGATCAAAACATCATTATGAAAAGAAGGCTATAGAAGTGCATGGCAGAACATTTCAGATCCACAAATAGAGAAGAGGGAAAAAGTGGAACGAAGAGATAGAGACGATACAGAGAGAAGGACCGATACAGAGCTACCACGGGGAAAGAAAGAGAGAGGGAGAGAACGAGTATGTGGCATCCTTAACCATGAATACTGATGAGAAATATTCACAAATTCAAGTCAAGGCTTTCAATGTATTAACCAAATTACCCGACCTCGTCACTAGCACGGCAGCACGCGAAATGCTACCCAGTGCATGCAGGAAGAAGTAGGATTATAATTTGTGTTATCCATTAGGGGTCCAAAAAGAACGGAGGTACAAAATAATCCGCCACTTTAGCTTCGATCCAGGCCTCTTCCAATTAGACTGAAGACTTGCCTCAACACATTTATAAATAAACACAATTTGCGTGTCCAAAAAATGCTTTGCTCTCAAATCAACACGAGTGAGAACGGGGGGAAAGTCAGAAAAGCTTCAGCCTTGATCTGGATGAATGACTGGACTGACTGACATTCAATCACTCCACAACAAAATGTKTTTTCTTAACTACTGTAGGATATCCAGAACAAGGAAAGGCTGAAATATGGTTGAAATGGTGATAGATGACTTTACCTTGCAGTTGCTCAATAAGGGTCATAGCCATCCTGGAACCCTGGGCATCAAACACCACATGACCCTGAAGGAGAAGAAAAGTGCTACATCAAGTCAGAAATCTACTGTCATTCAGACMTATTSAATGAGCCAATACATACATTACACGTCTTCTCTAATCCGGTCCTGGGACAAATYGGGTATGCAGGCTTTTGCTCCAACCCATTCCTAACACAGCATATTCAACTAACCAAGGGCTTGATGATAAGTTTAGTTGTTGAATCAGGTGTGTTAATCCTCCAACCAGGGTTGGACTACCTGGACTTGTATAATAAGAAACACTCATTTGCGTTTTCCATTGCAAAGGYTTTTCAAACATTTTGTGCCCTAATGAACATGGCCCTAGTATATTCTACTGGATGACCCTCCCTCCTGTACTCACAGACACGCCTTCAAATGAGCTGGTGTTGAGGGCGCGGTAGATCTCTGCTGTGATGTCATGGTTGTTGTAGTTGAAGTCCTCCAGCCTGCGGCCTTTGGCCTTCAGAGGGGCCACAGTCTTGTTGAGGGCCAGTGCCAGGGCCCAGACAGCGTCGTAGGCCAGAGGGGCCTCCTGGAAGCCCCCCGTCTCTTCCGGGTTCATACCCCCCAGCCGGTTCATCAACGCCCCCAGGAACTCCTGAGAGGTCTGATTGGACCAGACATCGGGAAGGGGAGGAGTTGATATATGAGGGTCACCATTCGTGTGGCTTTCAAACTGAACTATTGTCCATCAAACTCATTAGTATYACATTTCTATAATTAGAATCACTATGTTAGTTGCATTAGGGTCAACTTAGATTTAGGCAATACTGGAGCCTCAAGCACTGTGTAATGGATACGTATTACTAGCCTTTGAACTCAAACGGTACTGTACTTAGCTCAGGGCTAAGACAGCTTTTACYCCAGCTTTTTGMGGCTAGCCAATCACAGAGTTCCATTGTCACCTAAGTTGAATATTTATTAGGGATAGCCCTGGGCCAGGGACATTTATTTCATATAAATGTCTAAATATGTGTCTCTGCCCTGAGCTCAGAAACATGTGGTGTGGAAAAGCCTAAAGGGCCCCTAGAGTGTACTATTGCAGAAGCACATCAAGCCACCGCTCTGCAGGTAGAGGAAGGTATATGAAGCTAATCAGCAGCTAAGCTGGCAGCGTGTGAAATTGAAGGGACGACGTGACCAGATGGAGAGCAGATGTTGCTCACCACGTTGGAATGCTGATCATAATCAATAACATTACATGAACTCGGGGGAGCTGATCCTGGATCAGTGCTAGATCCGGCCCAGATGTTCTCACCAGGTTGGAGGCTCCGCGGACGGTCTCGGGGTTGAGCATGACGATCTCCGTGGTAACGTGGCCCTCCACCGCCTCTGTCATGTTCTCGATGGTGCAGTTGATGGACGGGTCTTTGATCTTGAACCAGTTATCAGCGTACCAACCAATCAGAAACCACACATATTTCTTCCCATACAGTTTCTCCTTAAATACCTGGAGGATGGAGGGAGAGAGTTGGAGGGAGAGAGGGGAGAGAAAGCGAAAGAGAGAGAAAATAGGAAAAAAGAGAAGGAGAGAGAGAGAGAGAGAAACATTTGGAAAATAGACAGAAAAGACGAAGATGAAACACTTAGTTGTCTGTTAAATAATACGTAATTACACAGAAATATTCTTTGCTTCTCAAGGCTACATCATCACCACAGTACAAATAAGAATGAATTAAATAAAAATMGTAATTTGTTCAGATAGAGGTTCAAGATACAATAGAGGTCAATAACTATAAATAGCCCGATGATTTAATGCTCAACATAACTTGAGGTCAAACAATGAAAAACACTCACCTCGCAAAACACTTTCCTGGCTTCCGTCTCATAGAAGAGCCCCACAATTATTCTGGCATCCTGGCGCTATTCAATGACAGGAAGCGCAATGATTTAAGCCATCGTAATGAAAATACATTCGCWTAGTTCAATAATAATGATACAAGCCTTTACACTTTGACTATTCCAATTCTATGGTACAACCTCGGCTACCTCGGCACTTCACAGCCTGGCAGTTGGCAGTGCTAATTAGCCTCCTGCATTAATTTCCTGTATTAAATCACCTCACTTCGCTAACAGGCGCAGCTGTGAGCAGGGGAGAGCAACAGCAGCCCCCCCCCCCCCATTGAATATTTCATCAAAGCACCTTGAGGTTCTTGACAGCGACAGCCGGGTCGGTGAGGAAGCTCTGTCTCACACTGATCTCAATCCCAGCCTCCTTCACCCTCTGCTCCAGATCATCCAGAGTCTATATGAGAGAAGAAGAGAAGGGGTAGATAGAAACAGAGAAGGAAGAGAGAACAGAGAAGGAAAGACGAAAGAGAGAAGGGATGGGGAAGATAGAAAGAGAGAAGGGAGTGGTAGAGATTGAAAGACCGAGAGAAGGGGTGAGAAAATGAGAAAGGAAAGGCGCAAGAAATTGAAATGGACCGAGAAAGAAGAGAGTAAAAGAGGAAAGAGATAATAAAGGACAGAGGGAGAGAAAGAGAAAGATCATTTGAGAGAGAGAGGTGGGGAAAAAAGAGAAAACGAGAGGCAGAAAGAAGGGGAGAAGATAAGGAGGAAAAGACGTAGGGAAAGAGAGGGGAAAGAGGAGAGATAGAGTCAAGGAATCAAGGAAGAGGGAGATCATTAACCTCCATTAGAGGAAAGGACCCAAGTGCCACATCATCCACCCGGTTGCTCACCACCAATATTCCAACAAATTACTTCAGAAATCCACGATCAATTGTGGGATTGAATACTTAAAAGACTGTCATACCGCATATAAGTCCCACGTACGCACACACCCACTCCCCCACACTCATTTGCTCATTAAGATGTGGGAGAGTCACTGAAGAGGAGGCTGTGGAGGAAAGATAGAGAGAGAGACAGACGTAGAGTGCGAGACAGAGAGTGAGAGACAGACAGAGACAGAGAGAGAGATACAGAGACAGAGCGATAGAAAGAGAGCGAGAGAGAGAGACATAGAGAGAAGAGATAGACGGAGAGAGTGTACTGACCGAAGTGAAGACCTCTGTGGTCTGCTGGATGGTAGCGATCTTAGTCCACTTCCACTTCTGGAAGAGGCGTACCCTGGTGGGGTTGTGGAGGGTGGCCGAAGGGTGGGTGCGGAAGAAGGTGGGGAAGCGGTTCCTGTTGGACAAGGCTGGAGAGCTGGAGCCATAGGACAACTGAGAAAGAGAGAGAGGGAGATAAACATTTAAAACGCTACACAGCCAGGCAATATACAGTACTAATGTATTCCGATTTCAATTGAATTAAGAGGTGAAGGGGTCTCATGTTCTATATCTATCATGACTTTGGTTTCGGTGTTCAGAGCATCGGCACCCTGACATCAGGGAATGAGAGAAGAAGAAGGTAGAGACCTGATGATTAATGTCAAATGTCAAACGTCATGTACAATATCGAGACCCAGCGTAAACAAATGTCCTGGTGTATGTAGAGGTAGTGGAGCCCCCAATACATGGACAGCAGACAATACAGCTAGTGACATGTAGAGTAGAATAGAGTTTGCCTGCTCACAATTGAGTGCAGTCAGMGGGACGATGGTATCAGCCTGTGSAAAACAGCTCCAGCATTAGGGGTGACACGCACACGGGAGAATGAAATAGAAGGAAATGGAGCAAAGCGGCGGGGCACAGAGAGGCTCATAAAACACCACTTTGCAGGAAGCAGAAGAGAAGTACTCCCATGTGCTTTTTTTCACGACCTGAAACAAACACTAGCCTCAAAATGAGTTGGTWCAGGGTCGTGTTCATTATGCACCAAATGGACTAAAACAGGAAGGGATTCACTGGATTTGTCCAACAAGAAAGACACATTTTTGTTTTCCGTTGCTAAATGTTTTTAAATGTTTCACAGTGCCYGTATGAACTTTTTTCTTGTATTGGGTCAATGAGATTGGCTTTAAATGTAGACTGAGTTGCTACGCTAGGCTTTGGGAGATCCGAATACAGCCTACAATTGGAGCTCCAAGAAGTCCCTTGATTCTGGTCTGTTTGATCCTTGGCTCTCTGATAGGCTTGTTTGACATGCAGAGAGATACTCCTCCTAAGGGCTGAACAGAGACAGAAATAATATGTGTGGAGATTGGTGTGGTGTACACTCACTCACTAAAGAGCCTGATCCCTTTATATTATATTATATATATATTAATATATATATAATATTATATATATGTGTGTGTGTGTGTGTGTGTGTGTGTGTGTGTGTGTGTGTGTGTGGTGTGTGTTGTGTCCCAGGCACTAGTTGCTGACAAGTGGAGGGAGTAAGAGGTAGATTGGAAAAAGTAAAAAGAGATTTTTTAAAAGTTTTTAATGAAGGAGAGAGAAGGATAGATAGGGAGATTTAATTTGTTCTCAATTAATTACTTGGCTAAAAAGTTTAAGGTTGATTATGAGATTACAAGAGAGAGACAGAGAGAGAGAGAGAGCATGGGACACACACACACACAGTAGCTACCCACCACTATGAGGTTCCACATGCGAGCAGCCTCTGCTACCAGTGTGGATACGGAGCTGCAGCCGGGCATCAGGACAGTCTTGATGGGCTCTGTGTAGAGCAGATCATAGAGCAACTTGGTGGATTCCCCCGGGTCACACTAAGAGAGAGAAAGAGGAAGAGGGAGAGGGGGGGAAATGGAGGGAGGAGGGGATATGGGGGAGATGGAGGGAAATAAAAGGGGAGACAGATGTGAGGGAGATGAAGGGAGAGAGAGAGGGAGGAAAAAGAGGAGGAAGATTAGGAGAGAAATAGGGGGAAGGAGAGGAAGAGAAGAGGGGTGAGATATGTGGGAGAGAAAGTGAGGGGGTGGGTAGAGAACAGGGGTAGAGAGAGAAGGGAGAGAGAGAGGAGGGAGGGGGGAAGAAAGAAGAATATCAGAAAGAGAAGAACAGAACAGCGATCGATATTCAGCCTTATTGAGCGTCAGTATAAAAGTGGGAAAAGAGAGAGTTAAACCGAGAGAGTTAAATCGACCTGTCCAAAAAGAGACAGGAAGAAAATATGACTGCACAAAGAGGGAGGGAGATATCACAAACAGAACACATTCAAAGCCTCAAATTAATGTAAAATAAGCTTGAGGTGGTCCAATCATGAACAAATTATCCATCACAGGCCTGTCAACAAGGTTTTGAATAAGCCATCCCCATTCCAGTCCTCAATAGGGCCCGATCTAAATCAGCCTGACACGTTTAATGGGGATTTGCTGTGGAGGGGGAGAGAGAGGAAACAGAACTCCCATGCATTGCAGTTGYGTGTCACAAGCAATCTGGGTGTGGAAAACTGTGACTTAACAACGGACATTATGGGCCCTGATTTGGGTGTTGGTTTGTCTCCGTTTGTTTTCCGAGATGGAAATAGCGCACTCAAGAAGCAAATGTATTGGACGCAAAAATTGCCTGTTGATTTCAATGATGGTTGTTTGACTGTGAAAACGTTSTTGTCTAATGCTACTATTGTAGGATATAATCTAGATGTRATGATACCACCAAGTCCAATTGATCACAATGGAAGAGAAAGTGACGTTTTGCTATCCTGTCACATCTGATAACATGTCAGGCGGTCATAACCTTTTCTCTGCCCTAGAGAACTACTGGAGATGCCTGCCTTTACAAAAACAAAAATAGATACACGTACATTAAATGTAGATGTTAGCACCACCTTTCACATGTGAGGCGAATAACATGTTTTCACCTCACATCTGAATTGCAGTTTGACATGTGAAATTTTGCGGTTTACATGTGAAAACTTTCACYTGAGAATGGGATATGCCGTTTGACATAGGAAAAACATTCCTATGTGAAAATCACATTTGCTGTTTCACATGTAAGAAAACCACATGTGAAAAACAATCACACCTGTAAAAATCTAATTTGCATTTTCATATTTGAAAATACTTGAACGTGTGATTGTTTTTCATGACCTTGCAATRCCACATCTAAAGAGACAATCTAATTTGCAGTTTCACATGTAAGAATACTCCACATTTACTCCAATGTTTGTAAACAAAGTAAATGTAAACAAACACTGTGTAGCCTAAAAACATAGTTAAAACTATGATTTTGATGGATGGTCAGTACTTGCATCCATAGCGTAGCATATGGATATAAGAGTGGTTGCATTTCTKCAGCTCCAACCCTCAGCTGTTTACCGAAACTGTGGCAAGGAGAACACTTTGTTAATGTTTCAATTAAGGATTGCCACTTTAAACACTTTTAATTGAGTAACAGCGTTGTTACATGGTGCAATCCTCTAGTGCAGGGGTAGGCAACCCTGTTCCTGGAGTGCTGCAGGATTTTGTTCTAACTAGGCACCACACCTGACCAACTGAGCTAATTGATCAGTTCAGTGATTGCCTAAATTCAACACACCTGGTCTTCCAGGTTGGTTAAATGAAAAACATGAAGCGCCTGCGGCCCTCCAGGACCGGGGTTGTCTAACCCTGCTCTAGTGAGTGAGCTACGTTTGTGCTATTAATATGAAGCAAAAGTTCTGTAGTCCAGAACAACATTCTTAGTATTCCAAACTAAAAGAATGATATTGAATGCAAAACATAAACCCAAAACTATTGATAGCAAAACAAAATCATTTTTACATGCGAAAGCCAATGAAATGTAAATGAATGCAAAAAAATTGTTTTCAGTTTAAAGAAATGATGATAATGCAATTAAYTAAAATGCCTCCCTCTTCCCTGACATTTTCCCTSTCTTTGGTTATGTTACTCTGGTCTTTGCTWTCCCTGCCTTTTTTCCAGTTGCAAGTTCTGACAAATTCATTACAGCAACAAAGCACCCTACTGCTGGTTTGCCTCTGAAGTTAAGCAGGGTCAGTCCCTGGATGGGAGACCAGATGTAGCTGGAAGTGGGAATAAAAAAGAAATTATAATGGAAAAACACATGTAAAAAATTTACATGTGAAACTTCACACGTGTCCGAAAACCACGTTTTCTTTTGTTGTAAGGGTGGGATGTATAACCCTCCTCTTTTCCACACACACACATGCACTGTCCGTGGTGCTGAAACGATGCAACCCAATATTAGCGTCAGAGTTAGCTAATAGATACTACTCTATCCGCCCATGAGACTTTGATGAGAAACCAATCCCACAGAAAGAATAGGAGAAGAAGCCACATATGCTGATCTGCTTTATTCTCTTGAATTGCATTTCAGATTGAATAAATATAAAAGAAGTGTGAATATATAAGAGGACCAGTGGGCTCTTATGTCTTATCTCAAGTCACTGTGATCTCCCCCCTGTAATTAAATCTGGAGTACCACATGAGTCATGGCGTTAAATGGTGCATACATGAATTTGATACACGTGTGTGTGTGCATGCATGCGTGTGAGATAGTGCACGAGTATGCATGTGGACCGTGTGGAAATATTGATAATTTTGGTCCCTGATTGAGTCCTATCATGTTCCAGCCGCCAATTAAAGGGGAAGTGAGAGATTTTTAAAATGTTATTTAAGCCTTATTTTACCAGGTAAGTTGACTGAGAACACGCTCTCATTTACAGCAACGACCTGGGGAATAGTTACAGGGGAGGAGAGATGAATGAGCCAATTGTAAGCTGGGGATGATTAGGTGGCCATGACGGTATGAGGGCCAGATTGGGAATTTAGCRAGGACACCGGGGTTAACACCCCTACTCTTACAATAAGTGCCATGGGATCTTTAGTGACAACAGATTCAGGACACCAGTTTGAAGTCCCCTCCGAAAGACGGCACCCCTACACAGAGAGCACCTCATCACGCCATTTCTCTACCTCTGTCTCCCTCCACCACAGTTAATAATTGATCAAAGTTATCAGTCTCCGCTTTGATATAACCATGGCAACGGTCTAGAGAGGGTGAGTGGTGTGTCTGTGTATAGATCTCAATGTGCTGTAAACAGTCTAATGTTCTCTCCCTATACTGCCACACAAACAAACAAGCAGCAGTCTTCCCATGTAGATCGATTTTTATTGGATCTTTATTTAACTAGGCAAGTCAGTTACAGTGACAAGAAAAAGTATATGGACCCTTTGGAATAACCTGGATTTCTGCGTAAATTGGTCATCAAATTTGATCTGATCTTCATCTAAGTCACAACAATAGARAAACATAGTGTGCTTAAACTAATAACACACAAATTATTGTATTTTTCTTGTCGATATTGAATACCTAATTTAAACATTCACTGTGTAGGTTGGAAAAAGTATGTGAACCCCWAGGCTAATGACTTCTCCAAAAGCTAATTGGAGTCAGGAGTCATCTAACCTGGAGTCCAATCAATGAGACGGGATTGGAGATGTTGGTTATAGCTGCCTTGTCCTATAAAAAACACTCACAAAATTTGAGTTTGCTATTCACAAGAAGCATTACCTGATGTGYACCATGCCTCGATCAAAAGAGATCTCAGAAGACCTAAGATTAAGAATTGTTGACTTGCATAAAGCTGGAAAGGGTTACAAAAGTATCTCTAAAAGCATTGATGTTCATCAGTCCACTGTAAGACAAATGGTCTATAAATGGAGAAAGTTCAGCACTGTTGCTACTCTCCCTAGGAGTGGCCGTCCTGCAAGAGCACAGCACAGAATGCTCAATGAGGTTAAGAAGAATCCTAGAGTGTCAGCTAAAGACTTACAGAAATATCTGGAACATGCTCACATCTCTGTTGACGAGTCTACGATATGTAAAACACTAAACAAGAATGGTGTTCATGGAAGGACACCACGGAAGAAGCCACTGCTGTCCAAAAAAAACATTGCTGCACGTCTGAAGTTTGCAAAAGTGCACCTGGATGTTCCACAGCACTACTGGCAAAATATTKTGTGGACAGATGAAACTACAGTTGAGTTGCTTGTAAGGAACACACAACACTATGTGTGGAGAAGAAAAGGTACAGCACACCAACATCAAAACCTCATCCCAACTGTAAAGTATGGTTGAGGGAGCATCATGGTTTGGGGTTGCTTTGTTGCGTCAGGGCCTGGACAGCATGCTATCATCGACGGAAAAATGAATTCCCATGTTTATCAAGACATTTTGCAGGAGAATGTTAGGCTATCTGTCKTTCAATTGAAGCTCAACAGAAGTTGGTTGATGCAACAGGACAACGACCCAAAACACAGAAGTAAATCAACAACAGAATTGCTTCAACAGAAGAAAKAAAATATGCCTTCTGGAGTGGCCCAGTCAGAGTCCTGACCTCAACCCAATTGAGATGCTGTGGCATGACCTCAAGAGAGCAGTTCACACCAGACATCCCAAGAATATTGCTGAACTGAAACAGTTTTGTAAAGAGGAATGGTCCAAAATCCCTCCTGACTGTTGTGCAGGRCTGATCCGCAACTACAGAAAATGTTTGGTTGAGGTTATTGCTGCCAAAGTAGGGTCAACCAGTTATTAAATCCAAGGGTTCACATACTTTTTCCACCCTGCACTGTGAATGTTTACACGTTGTGTTCAATAAAGACAGGAAAACATATAATTGTTTGTGTGTTATTAGTTTAAGCAGACCGTGTTTGTCTATTGTTGTGACCTAGATGAAGATCATATCAAAATGTATGACCAATTTATGCAGAAATCCAGGTATTTCCAAAGGGTTGACATACTTTTTCTTGCCACTGTATGAACAAATCCTTATTTTACAATGACAGCCTATCAGGGAACAGTGGGTTAACTGCCTTGTTCAGGAGCAGAATGACAGATTTTTACCTTGTCAGCTCGGGGATTCAATCCAGCAACCTTTCAGTTACTGGCCCAACGCTCTAACCACTAGGCTACCTGCCGCACTGAAAGCTAAAGATATGCTGCATTACAAATAAACGGTGTAAGTGTTGAAGTTCATCTACACTAARGTCTTCTTGATATTTCATTATTCAGCGTCTAATTATGCCATGTTATATTTGATGAGTCATCTTTTTCCAAGGCAAACGGATCACACTTTGATGCTTCACTTGAACTATTGTGACCTTTACAGTAGATGAACACATTCTATTATTGAACATCATTATACATTCAAGCCAAGACCACTGTATGAGCAAGTCTTCATATTTGATATCCCAACCCTAGATATTATAAAGCAATTAAGAAGACAAGCAATTGGATGATGGTGATTCTTATTTCTAAATRTCATGCTCAAACAGAGTGTGAGTTATGATTGCCTGGGTGATATTTGGTAGCTGACCAAAAAAGTTGTTGATTGGATAATAACTGAAAGTAAATAGTAGCCGTATTCAATTCCATCTCCTATCATTTCACTCTTAATGCCATAAGCTGTTCATTAATATTACAGCCAGGTGTGAAGCGTTCACAATCCACTYATCGTTAAAGTGATCATCAAACCCAACTGTAATTAGCAATAACTGTACACTAGCACGTACCTGCAGGCTACATTCAAGAAAACGTCACTGTCTGACATGTTCATTGATTTGGTTCTAGTCATGTATTGGTCTGTCACAAAGGTGTAAATCTATTGGTTTGTCAAAACAAAAASAGAACCATAAATCAACCAATGGGTGATATTAATTCCATAAATTCCGCAATTRTAGATTTTAGAATATATTGTATTCTATGGCCAGTACCATTGATTCACAAAGCTGTTTCAAGTTAAATGATATGTATAGTCAGTATATTTGATATGTCCACAGCCTAACGTCATGTTTTGTATATGATTTTCAAACCCTGAATCTCGACATGAACACATCAACCATATCTYTTCATCCATATTATTATCTAATTGAAAGGAGAAAAATATGAAGCCTGTTTGRTTCAATGGTAACTGTGTTGCCATGCCAACTTTCCTCTCCCCTATTCTTTACAATGGGATTCCATTGCAGAGCCTTTTACACCAATCAGAACAAAGCGAGCACTGCTCCCTAACCAGTCACAGCACAGTTAACTGTTTCATGCCTGTGTGCTGTATGCCCGGGTGTAGTGGAGGCATCTGTCCTGTAGTATGATTGATATGGAAACCCAGTGGGAAGGATGGCTGTGTGTTAAAGCTAACGAGGTGATGTGTCTTAAAAATAAAAAAGACCAATGTCTTTTTGTCAAGACCAATGTCTTTTTGTCAAAACCAATGTCTATATGTCTATATGTCAAGACCAATGTCTATATGTCAAGACCAATGTCTATTTGTCAAGACCAATGTCTATATGTCTATATGTCAAGACCAATGTCTATATGTCAAGACCAATGTCTATATGTCAAGACCATTGTCTATATGTCAAGACCAATGTCTATATGTATATATGTCAAGACCAATGTCTACATGTCAAGACCAATGTCTATATGTCAAAGCACAGGAGACATTTCTTCAGTGGACAGAATGCCACTGCAGAGGTCTCCTCGGGATAAGATGTCACATATAGCTGACCATCACTGACCGTCACTGACCCATTTGACCACTAGCTGACCACTAAGCTCCAGTGACTAACCAGGAAATGATAGAGGCAAATATTTGTGTTATTAAATGAACAAAACACCTGCTGCTTGTCTCTCATCAATCATTTATCATATAGGCATTTTCAAATGTCAGCACTATTCACTCACTACACATCTATATGTTTCCCACTGTTTCTGCCCCAGTTATTGCCTTCCACTTCGTCATTTAGCAGCCAGCTGATGCTTTGTGGTTGTCCACTGACGCTGTCCTTAGTGCTGAATTGCAGCAAGCCAATATCAGTTTCTGTCTTGGCATTAGTTTAGTTTATCGTCCATCACCATGAAATCGGGGAGGCGACTGTGGATCGGTCTCTGTCCATTCGTACATTAGCCACATGCGATATKTCAGACAGCACTAGACCGATTTTGACTACATTTGGGTCAATGATGGGTCTTGCCATAGAGATCCGGCATTTACAAAATGACACTAATTGGCCTAAAGCRGGAGCTATGGTAATTAACTGAAATGTGTTAGTTGCGAGATTTATCTCAATTGGCCCAAGGGGGACGCTGCATCTTTTGTGGGGGATGACATGTTTACTGTTGCCTTGTTTTTTTAATTAAATGGGCAYCTGTGCAACAATTCTAAAAGGGGTAATATAATTTGGCTTTTGGTACATAACTCCCTTGACAATATTAAATAAGTATGCTGCTGAGTTGTTACATTATTGCACCCACCTGCTACAAGGGRAATYCATTCAAAGAAGTATGCCTGCTGGAAATCAATATCATGTTGGCAAGTTTTAACAATGTATAGAGACATATGTAAAGAAGAAAGGCTGTAACTGAAATGAAGTGCTCATGTATTTAATATATCATGAACACAAACGGGTCTAATTAAATTTCAACTGGTCAAGAGACTTGTGAAAAACCAACATAAAGTTGTATTCTCTTCTGATTATGTGACTTTCACTTTTTAACTACAACAATTGATCTATTTGATCCAACATCTACTCACCATACTGTCATAGTATATCAGCTCCAGTTCGTAATCCGGCAGAATATCCGTCCGGTTGTTTACKAGATCCAAAGCCATCTGCGCAGAGGGGAGACATGCTTGGCCGCCCGGCCAACCGCCGCTCATGGGGAAGAGAGCTCCGATGTAGAGTTTCTTCTTGCCTAGGGACGGGCACGGCCAAGAGAGTAGAAGTAAGGTGAGCGATGCTCGAAGTGCAATATGGCCGGACGCAACACTCGATAATTGCCGCAGGCTTTTTCCAATTACCGCCATGGTCAGGTAAATTGAATTGGAGCAATATCCGAATGTTGCAGTGGAGTTGGGTTCGTATTAGAATAATCGGAGATTGTGTTGTAATTAAAAGTTTAGAGAGCCTTGAGGTGAATTTGCAATGAATCGCAATAGCATTTCATTGCAAGAACTTTGCGCTCTCCAAAAAGTGGATTCACGTGTTCGCCTCGTAACAGACAGTGAAAGATTGTTAGAAAAGAATAAGAAATAGCCTAGCTCGCCTGCTCTTTATATTATTTCAGTGGACTAATCGTTTCGATTTATAATTTGTCAGTGCAGAGGCGCATGATATACAACGCAAATAGTTCATGTTTTTATCAACGTTGAATGTTGGGTTTATAAATAGGGTATAACTTGTTTGGAAACCACGTTTGCCTCTTTTTGTCGTTCAGTAGGCAGAGTTCAATAATTCCAAAACCTAAGATGAAGTGTCCAATTAATTGGGTTCAGCGAATAAATTGAATGYTTTCGTTCAAGTGCTGTAAAAGCTAATGAGGCAGGATAGTTTCCCKTTCCGTCGCGATGGAGAATATTAGACAGACATTAAAATAATGCTAGTCGGTTATTTCTAATGATTCATGATCACCATGATTTTGCACCGAAAGGTTTGCGCGCGCGACCAGTCCAAACGGCAGAAAATGAGCTCCGGATTACGAATAACGTTTGAATTGTTCTTATTCRCTGGTTAATAAACGCAAATCGCACTGTGCGTAATTTCAGGATTTTAAAATAATCTGTCCGTGCAACGACCCGTATTTCCAATTGTAGAGGATGAAACGAAGTGTCCAGGAATGATACGCGAAAGGTATATCATCCACTGCAGCAGAGGCTATGAGTGTGCGTTTGTGTGTGTGCATGTGTGTATGAGCGAGGACAACTCTGATGATATTTGCTAGTCGGTGAATGTGTAGAGACATCGAGAGAGCAAGTGAGACAGGGGGGATGGTTAAGCGGCACTATAAACTGCAGTGCCTATTTACCAACTTTTGAATTGTGTGTGTGTGTGTGTGTGTGTGTGCGTGCGTGCGTGCGTGCGAGCGCGTGCGTGCGTGTGTGCGTGCAACACCTAGTTTCTACAATCAAAGAAGTGTGCAACACCTCGTTTCTACATTCAAAGAGTATTGGCACACTCTCGGTATCTGTCACTCTAATTCATCTTTTGGGAGCAATAGATTATTCAAATCAATATATAACGACTAAGTTAACTTTATCTGGGAAAATAGAGGGTACACTGATAGAAATCAAATATTTGAATATCAAATCAACATAGACTTTAGATTGACAGTGAGCCAAATCTCAACCACAATAACCAATGAAAGAACATTCATTCACACAAGCCACAAGCCAATAGAAAGACCAWWAAATGCKTCAAGGGCTACTTTGAGAAATCAGCAAAAGCAGTGGACCAGTCAGTGCATCAATCTCCCTGCTGTCCWTTTCCCTTCATTTAAGCAGACCTGGAGTCAGTCTGTGTGATGTATAGCCAATATCTGCTACTGTACAGGCTACAGCATACCTGCTGTTTGAACCATCTGTCCACTTTAATAAGGATCCGCCCCTTTTTTCAATTTTCGCCTAAAATGACATACCCAAATCTAACTGCCTGTAACTCAGGCCCCGAAGCAAGGATATGTGTATTCTTGGTACCATTTCAAAGGAAACACTTTGAAGTTTGTGGAAATGTGAAAGGAATGTAGGAGAATATAAAACAATAGATCTGATAAAAGACAATACAAAGAAAAAAKCAACTGTTCTTTTGTATTTTTTTTGTACCATCTTTGAAATGCAAGAGAAAGGCCATAATGTATTATTCCAGCAAAACTGTAATTTAGATTTTGGCCACTAGATAGATGGCAGCAGTGTATGTGCAAAGCTTTAGACTGGTCTAATGAACCATTGCATTTCTGTTCAAAATGTTGTATCAAGACTGCCCAAATGTGCCTAATTTGTTTATTAATAGCTTTTCATGTTCAAAACTGTGCACTCTCCTCAAACAATAGCATGGTATTKTTTCACTGTGATAGCTACTGTAAATTGGACAGTGCAGTTAGATTAACAAGAATTTAAGCTTTCTGCCAATATCAGATATGTCTATGTCCTGGGAAATGTTCTTGTTACTTACAACCTCATGCTAATCACATTAGCCTACGTTAGCTCAACCGTCCCGTGGAAGGTACACCGATCCCGAAGAAGTTTTAAAGCCTCCTCTCATTGCCCTTTAATCAGCCAATGCAGCACTGGCCGCATCCCAAATGCCTCCCTATTCCCTATTAAGTAGAGCTCTGGTCAAAAGTAGTGTACTCTAAATAATAGGGTGCAATTTGGGACGCATCCACCGTTTCACTGTCAGCTCTTAGACAGGGCTCTCATACCCCCAGTAGGRCAAAATGAATAACATAATTAGAACCAGCTATAATAMAATTATAMAATTAGTCAGTAATGCTACCCTCCCATGACTCCACCTCTTCCACGGCTAAAATGTAACACCTGACTCATTGMCAACAACTACTGGCACTCTGGGGACTAGAGAGTAAACCCAATGCTATAAATGCATTCCACCTTTGCTCAACAATTAGGCTGGCTTCGGGTTCTCTATGTAATATCACTGTWGAAATACTCTTATTGTGCKCATTGGGATAGATTGTGTGATGGAGAAATAGCCACCTTCCTTCCTCCACCTCAGTACGATTACAGTGGAGTGGATTTACTACTGAATTGCATCTGAATACAGWAATAGTCAATAGCAGACCCAAAGCTACTAACTGTTATTCAGTATACTTGGCAGAGGTGGCAATTCAACTCACAGCCCTTGTGTTGCCAGCCAGCACCATGCGTGTTCCAACCTCTAACCCGCTGAGCCATCTGTAGCCCACAATGACGTAGAACTCCTCTCTCTCTCATAGATCACCTGTCTGAACTTCGCAGCATGCCATGTATTATTCACACCTGATATTTAAATGCTATTCCATTATGCGGCCGTCTATATGCCAGCAAACACCGAACAACACCTAATGGGGCAGACATTTGTCACAACAAGAGCACTGTGCAAAAAAACAAACATTTTGAATAGACGTTATGGCAAATAATATAGTGCTAGTTCCAAATACTGCAACTCTCAGTTGGATTGCGTGCAAAGTGCGCATCGTACAGTTTACTTAAAGGGGCAATCTGCATTTCAAACAAAAACAAAATCAAAGAGGTCACCTCGCCACTGGTTTTGGCAAATAACTGAGGGATGGGGCTGGAGAAATGTAACCACTCTCAAATTCATAGACAGAGCTATGGATGCAGTGACTGACTACCCATGATATTACAATCATAGTTTTATGTTTTTAGGCTATATAGTGTTTGTTTACAATTACATTGTTTATAAATAATGGAGTAAAACAAGATTATACTGTATTTTGGGTTTTGATGTGGTATGACGTTTATAAGTGATATTCTTCAATAATCCATATAATACATGTACAAATCCAAAAGTGGATGTAACAACTACAGATTGCCCCTTTAACTCTGGTTAAGTAATCTCCTCCTTATAAGGCACATCGTTGAAGAAAAGCTTCAAATTAAATCACGAAGCAGATTATAATTTGACGGTATTTTTGTACAGATCTGTGCTCGTATGTGTGACTAAAATGTCGCCCACAGCCTTAGAAACAAAACGCTGTCGCAACCCCTCTGCCAGAGCTATCTATTATATCAACTGTATCAGTGGTGGGATCCAGTGTGGTAAAGGAATCCCTATTCTGGTTAACCTATAAGAACACAGGGCTTAAGATCACAGAAGAGAGAATGCTTTTTCTGACTTCCTCTGACTGCTGCTAACACACCCACACACACACACACACACTCACACACACACACACCCCACACACACCTCCACACACACACACTCACACACACCCACACACACACACCCACACACACACCRCCACACACACACCRCCAAACACACACCTCCACACACACATCTCCACACACACACACACCTCCACACACAGACACAGACAGGCCTGGGTGTTAACCTTTACCCAGCTGAGAAGGCAGTAAGTTGGTGTTGATACCACACTGCGTGAAAAGTGGAATGAAGAGAGAGAGAGAGAGAGAGAGAGAGAGAGAGAGAGAGAGAGAATGTGAGAGAGAGAGGGAGAGAGAATGTGAGAGAGAGAGGGAGAGAGAGAGAGAATGTGAGAGAGAGTGAATGAGAGAGTGAATGAGAGATAACAGGAGAGAGTAAGTCTGGTTCACATTTCATGGAGATTTTGGAAGAAAATGTGCTTTCTATGCACCGATAGGACAGGTTGGCGCAGGAGAAGACTAAGTTGAAATGAGTGAGTAATGTTGTTGTTAATGGTTGATAATAATCATTAAATAATTATTAGTGATATTGTACGATCTGAAAGAGGAGTTGAAAAGTCTTACGCCAGTATTTTACGACAGGCATATAATAGGTAGCCTCTTTAGTGAAGCAATAATCTTTAACAAAACTGACAAACAAATAATAATCTTGCCAATGCCACTAGGACAACAATTTAACGATAGCATATTTTGTGTAATTTCTACTCTTGGCAAGGTAGCCTAGTGCTTAGAGCATTGTGCCAGTAACCGGAAGGTTGCTGGATTGAATCCCCGAGCTGACAAGGTAAAAATCTGTCTTTCTGCCTCTGAGCAAGGCAGTTAACCCACTGTTCCCCGGGCGCCGAAGACGTGGATGTCGATTAAGGCAGCCCCCTGCACCTCTCTGATTCAGAGGGGTTGGGTTAAATGCAGAAGACACATTTCAGTTGAACGCATTCAGTTGGACAATGTGGTGTTGACAAGATTATTATTTCCCTTTCCCTAACTCGAATCAGTTTAAATCCTTCACCAGTAGAATTACTGGTCAGCGGAAGGCATCCTGCTCTAGACATGATGTACCACTGCTCTCTTGTGCTTAACAGAAGCATTACAACTTTTTGCAACATTTGTTTCAATGAGCTTTTACATTCATAGACAACCCAACCAAAACCAATCTCTCTTACCTTTGTAGTTTCTGTCATCTGTGGCAAGCAAATAGAAAAGACAAAATTACATTTGTTAATAGTCTAAATGATTTGGTGACTGGTAGCGTATGTAAATGCAACACTAACACTGTGTGATGTTTGTGAATCGTTTCATTCTTCATGGATTGATGCACTATACGTGTTACTCACTACACATCTACAGTACTCCATGCTCCTTAAATTGACATCAGTATGTAGGCCCACTGTAGACTACTTTTACTGTATTGTCTGTATACCRTGTGGAAGTGACGGCCACTTCCGCTTCACTTCCGGGTCATGTCCCAAAATCTCTCGAATGGGCTTCAAGATTATATCACAAAATTKATTTAATATATATACAGTACCAGTCGAAAGTTTGGACACACCAACACATTCCATTTATTTATTTATTTTTCTATATTGTAGAATAAATGTGAAGACATCAAAACTATGAAATAACACATATGGAATGATGTAATAACCAAWAAAGTGTTCAACAAATCAAAATATATTTTAAGTAGCCACCCTTTGCCTTGATGACAGCTTTGCACACTCTTGGCGATAAGGACGATAAGAACCAGTTAGTTACAGGCCGTCTGATGTTTTGTATATTAGATTAAGCAGGGTTTTTTTGCCAGCCAGTACTGTTTGAAAATGAAAACAATATATCAAATAAATGGAGACCTGCAACCTTTTCAAAATAGAGAAATATACAGCTGATTGGTGGGGAGTATGTAGTTTTCATTGTAGTGAATAGTTTCAAGATGAAATGGTTGTAAATTCTCGCTTCGTGCTTCTCTGGGCGTCAAATATGTTAAGAAGAAATTCATACCAAACGCATATCACATTTGAACAAATATGAAGCCTGCCATTCTTCCCTACAAAACGAGGATCACAGATGTAAAATAAATTGATGCGGGTATCCACCATGTATTTACACAATCATTCACAATAAAATATCGCTTGTGTCCACCAGGTGGCAGTACTATAACCTTCCTGTTTAAGACAAGTACACAGAACAAGGGGTGAATCAATTGTATTTCCTGGATTTCTCGCATCCTCCCTTCTTGTCTCCTTTCTCAAAATGAGAAGAGAACCTCTGACCTTCTCCGCCGTTTGTGTTTTGAGGAGGCGGCCAAGGAGAGAGGATGCAAGGATTCAAGGAAATAACAATTGACCTTCATCCAAAGAAAGCTGAATACTTAATGTACCTATACACCACACCTATGATTTGCGCAGCACAAAACAAAGCATATACACCATTGTGTAGAATACATGCATGGACACACAACTTAATTGAACAAATAATATCACATGTACACTGAGTGCTACAAAATTAGGACACCTGCTCTTTCCATGAACATAGAGCTGACAACAGAGTGAATCCAGGTGGAAGCTATGATCCCTCTATTGACTGTCACTCTCTTTTTTTAGTCTAATCCACTCTCCATCAGCTGATACGGTGAAGGCGCGTAGACCTTAAAGGAATGATTTAAAGCCTCCAATGAGACTAATTTGAAGAAAGATTGCTGTATGATGTGCCCAATTCAAAGGCGTGCACATTGAGACCAAGAAAAAAACTTAAAGCCTATTGAACGCGCGAGATATGGTGTAGTGCCAGGCCTCGCCTGTTTAAGTGTGTCACGAAACTGCAACGCTGATGCGCGTTTTCACAGCTCAACAGTTCCTATGTTTATCAACATATGGCTCACCATCCAAAACGACCATCTAGCACTGACAACAATGGAAGAATTGAGATGCAACATGCCCAGCATCGCATAGTATAACGTGACTTCGACACGTTGTAATCCATGTGCCACGACAAAATTGGGCTGTTCTGCGAGAGAAAAAGGGTGCAACGCAATATTAGGAGTTATTCCTAAGTGTATTAATGTATCACTCAGCGGTAATTAGTTGTGTCTAATGTATGTTACCATCGAATAGTGACTATGTGTTGTGTTTCATCATTGTCGAGACTCAAACCAAAACATTTAATATCAACACAAATACACAATGATAACATGAAATAGTATTATGGAATCACAATGTCTCGCACTTACAGAGAGACCAGGTAATTGAGGTAGAGCCCACTAGCCACGCTTGGTGCAGTGTGTGATGTTCCTGCCCTCCAGCATGAAGCCAGCATGGCAGCTGTAGTGCAGCACGGTGCCCTCCACCGGTGGCCCAGGGGGCTTCAGSGCCACCCTCCCATTCTCCAGGGACGTCCACACACGAGGGCASAGCAGCACTGGGAGAGAGATGGGCAGAGTAGTGGGAGGAAGGTTGGTGGGAATGACAGCAGTCATATTTACATGACATGTCCTAACTGCCAGTGTGTTTCTGCTCTCATGCCAACTCCTTATGGAACATYTATGGCATGACAATTCTACAAGGAGTTGGCAAGAGAGCAGAAAACAGACTGGCACCCAGGCTACTACGGTACCAGTGTTTATTTTGGCAGCTTTTTTCTATTTTAGTTTTAGTCTTCAAATAAATTTCAGTCACATTTTAATCATTTTCTTCGTTAGTGTTAGTTATTATCAGTCAACAAAAAATCAGAACAATTTTTGTCTTGTTTTAGTCAGTGCATTTCTTTCCAATTAAATAATTAATTCACTACATTACCAAAAGTATGTGGACACCTGCTCYTCGAACATCTCATTCCAAAATCATGGTAATTAATATGGAGTTGGTACCCCCTTTGCTGATATAACAGCCTCCACTTTTCTGGGAAGGCTTTCAACTAGATGTTGGAACATTGCTACGGGGACTTTCTTCCAATCAGCCGCAGGAGCATTAGTGAGGTRGTGCACTGAATTTGAGCGATTAGGCCTGGCTCGCAGTCGGCATTCCAATTCATCCCAAAGGTGTTCGATGGGGTTGAGGTCAGGACTCTGTGCAGGCCAATCAAGTTCTTCCACACCAATCTCGACAAACTATTTCTGTATGGACCTCGCTTTGTGCACAGGAGGTATTGTCATGCTGAAACAYGAAAGGGCCTTCCCCAAACTGTTGCCACAAAGTTGGAAGCATAGAATRGTCTAGAATGTCATTATATGCTGTAGRGTTAAGATTTCCCTTCACTGGAACTAAGGGGCGTAGCCCGAACCATGAAAAACAGCCCCAGACCATTATTCCTCCTCCACCAAACTTTAAAGTTGGCACTATGCATACGGGCAGATAGCATTCTCCTGGCATCTGCCAAACCCAGATTAGTCTGTCAGACTGCCAGATGGTGAAGTGTGATTCATCACTCCAGAGAACACGTTTCCGCTTCTCCAAAGTCCAATGGAGGCAAGCTTTACACCACTCTAGCCAAAGCTTGGCATTGCGCATGGTGATCTTAGGCTTCTGTGCTGCTGCTTGGCCATGGAAACTCATTTCATGAAGGTCCCGATGAACAGTTATTGTGCTGATGTTGCTTCCAGGGGCAGTTTGGAACTTGGTAGTGAGTGTTGCACTCCCTTTCTGTGAGCTTGTGTGGCCTACCACTTGGTGCCTGAGCCGTTGTTGCTCCTAGATGTTTCCACTTCACAATAACAGCACTTACAGTTGACCAGGGCATTTCTAGCAGGGTAGACATATGACGAACTGAATTGTTGGAAAGGTGGCATCCTGTGATGGTGCCACATTGGAATGTTGCTGAGTTCTTCAGTAAGGCCATTCTACTGCCAATGTTTTCTATGGTGATTGCATGGCTGTGTGCTCGATTTTACTCACCTGTCAGCAACGGGTGTGGCTGAAATAGCCGAATCCACTCATTT
This sequence comes from Salvelinus sp. IW2-2015, assembly GCF_002910315.2. NCBI lineage: Eukaryota > Metazoa > Chordata > Actinopteri > Salmoniformes > Salmonidae > Salvelinus > Salvelinus sp. IW2-2015. Next base: position 14,757,923 of record NC_036845.1, read on the forward strand.
TAAGGGGTGTCCACATACTTTTGTATGTATAATGTATTTACCTCTTACTTCCATCATGTGCACATTCAGACAGACTTGTGCAACTAGGCCTACTATCCCCTAATATAGCTGGCACATTGCTATTGCGGCCGATTGTAGCCAATGTCAGCCATGATTGACCATATAAGCTACAAAGCCTTGGCTACAGGTTAAACATTTTATCTATACAGCTCTTTTCTCCCAATCATAACCATTGGATGGGGGTAAATAACAGTGATTCCTTTAAAAGGGGGAGAATCTGAGCTTTCCAACAATGCCCGAATTATTACTGTACTCCTAACCTCMTCTCCAGGCTCCAATTGCTGACTCATAGAGCCTGGTAAAAGTGGGGACCGTTTGGGATTTACTGAGTGACATGATAATCAATTCAAATTCTGAGCGAATCACACGACTGTGAGGACTGGCACCAAATCGAGGCAGAAAAGTAGTGTTATGGTGCATCACATATCGCCGTTCATGCTAATAGTTAATGGTAACACGATGTACACTGATGTCACTGAATGCTGTTTACACACTTAAGATATAGTAGACTCTGTAATATCCATGTTGCACGAGCTAACCGACTTCTCTTMGTTGCACACGAACACACAAAAAAATACTCGCCCCCGGATGCAGGACACTTAGAGGGAGGTTCTAAGGGTTGCGCTAGATGGTGATAGGCTAAGAAATCAGCCAATTAAAACCAGTGGTTGTTTCGTCCGCTCCTGACATAGGCTTKCTGTCAASTCCCGTTRTGAGGCGCTCGGAAACCAGATGGTTCGACAGAAAGAGAGCCAGCTGGTCGGCTAATACTCCTAATACTCAGCAAATAGCATMAAATATTTCCAATCTGAAATAAACTGCGCTCACACTTGCCGACCGTGAGAGCATCAACACAGATGAAGAACAGTGCACATGGGAAAATAGAGCTTCCAATCTGATGTGATCAAAGCAAAAATAAGCCTACATTGAAAGTAAGAGAGACTAAACATTGTTTCTAGTTAAGGTRAGTTACAATTGAAGTGTCCTGGCCTGCTGGCTATGCATCAGTTAAATAGTTTGACGAGTGACTGGAGTGACTGGAGTGACATGTGTGGGAGAGCTGGGCAGATCASCGCGGCTCAATCAGACCGTGCAACTGAAAGACGTTKATTCTGCCAATGTGAGGATTGCATTACATATTCTGCAAAGGCATGCATATTTATGATTGGAGAAAACAGATGAAAATGAGCTTCATGTCAAATTGAATGCCCATTTGTCTCATGTGGAATTATAATATCGTCACATTTTCATCAACTAAAATGAAAACTAATTTGTTACCGTTTTCGTTTTTTTTAATGGCTTCTCGTTATCGTCATTCGTTTTCGTCAGGAAAAATAGGTTGTTGACAAATATTTTGTCATAGTTATTGTTGATGAAATGAACACAGAGCAGAGTGGTGCACAATGATCAATGATACATCAGAGACATCCTTAAGTAGTGGCAGTGATATAGTCTAGTCAATCCAGGAATTCACTCTGACAGGCATTGAAGAAGGAATTTACCCTTAGAGAGTGACAATAGAGTGACAATGAAGTTAAACTGGTTGGCTGTAAATAAAGTAGAGAGTACTTACGACACCTGCTGTGCTGTGTGATGTCGGTCCATGTGCCGTTGGGAAGGCACTTCCTGACCTTAGGGCCCACTATGACCCTGTTCCCCCTGCAGATGTACTCTATCTCGTAGTCCACTGGTAGAATCTGCACATTGCGAATCTGCACACAGAAATAGATGACGTAGATAGATTTTTAACTATATCTTTAAATATGTACATCACCTGACTAATGAGTCATTTTTCCTATAGGCTTCCATTCGTTGCTATGATTAGGACAACAACAACATGGTAGCCACAAGATATGGCCATGCTAGAGAAAACCAAAGGGGCGATAATGTCAGAATTGACAAGCAACTATTTGAGCTATTTCTACTTTATCTGGGGTTGGATYTGATTAAAGTGGTAACAGTGGTAGTACACTCTTAGAAAAAAGMGTTCCAAAAGGGTTCTTCAGCTGGCCTCACGGGAGAACCCTTTTGGGGTTCCATGTAGAAACCCTGGAAAGGGTTCTACATGGAACCAAAAAGGGTTCTCCTACAGGGACAGCCYAAGAACCCTTTTAGGTTCTAGATAGCACCTTTTTTTCTAAGAGTGTACTGTGATGGTATTGAGAGTACTGTACCTGTTCTTGTGTCAGGCCTCTGTAGCGGATGCCTCCATCTCTGGGAGGACGGATGATGGCACAGCCTAAAAAGGATACGAGAGAAAGACATGATGCGTGGAAGAATAATCACGTACAGTAGTCTACATTACAGCCATGAGATGTATTACACTCCAATTATAATCATCATTCCATCTAACGCCTTCCTCCATGCATTCAGCAACATTGTGATGATGCTCCATTTAGGTCATTTTGCCATCTCTATGGTATTTCTAACCGCTAACACACTTACACAAACACACGTTGCACACACATGTACACACACAAACACCATAATTACCTCCAGTTGTTGAATTATGTATGGCCACAACAAGAGATGGCAGAGCATACAGAATTATAAGAAAGAATAGCTGTGCCATTACTGGATCTGAGAGAGAGAGAGAGAGAGAGAGAGAGAGAGAGAGCGAGAGAGAGAGAGACTAAAGGATTAAATAAGAAGATAATGAAAGGAAGAGACAGAGAGGGAAGTTAGTTATCAACAGCCTTTATACAGAAGTACAGTCATTATATCGTAACAAAAACCTCAAGTTCATTGGAGGAACCAACATACATAGTGGGAAAGTCTTATCAAACACATACACTACCGGTCAAACATTTTTAGAACACCTACTCATTCATGGGTTTTCTTTATTTTTTACTATTTTCTACATTGTAGAATAATAGTGAAGACATCAAAACTATGAAATAACACATATGGAATCATGTAGTAAACAAAAAAGTGTTAAACAAATCAAAATATATTTTATATTTCAGACTCTTCAAATAGCCACCTTTTGCCTTGATGACAGCTTTGCACACTCTTGGCATTGTCTCAACCAGCTTCACGTGGAATGCTTTTCCAACAGTCTTGAAGGAGTTCCCACATATGCTGAGCACTTGTTGGCTGCTTTTCCTTCACTCTGCGGTCCGACTCATCCCAAACCATCTCAATTTGGTTGAGGTCAGGGGATTGTGGAGGCCAAGTCATCTGATGCAGCACTCCATCACTCTCCCTCTTGGTAAAATAGTCCTTACACAGGCTGGAGGTGTGTTGGGTCATTMTCTTGTTGAAAAATAAATTATAGTCTCACTAAGCCCAAACCAGATGGGGTGGCGTTTCGCTGCAGAATGCTGTGGTAGCCATGCTGGAAAAGTGTGCTTTGAATTCTAAACAAATCACAGACAGTGCCACCAGCAAAAAAAACACACACCATAACACCTCCTCGTCCATGCTTTATGGTTGGAAATACATGTGGTGATCATCCATTCACCCACACGCGTCTCACAAAGACACGTCGATTGGAACCAAAAATCTTACATTTCGACTCCAGACCAAAGGACAAATTTCCACCAGTCTAATGTCCATTGCTCGAATTGCTTGGCCCAAGCAAGTCTCTTCTTCTTATTGGTGTCCTTTAGTAGTGGTTTCTTTTCAGCAATTCAACCATGAAGGCCTGATACACACAGTCTCCTCTGAACAGTGGATGTTGAGATCTGTTACTTTGATCTGTCTCTTATACACATCTAGATGTGTATAAGAGACAGGTCCTCATGAGAGCCAGTTTCATCATAGCGCTTGATGGTTTTTGGGACTGCACTTGAAGAAACTTGAAAAGTTCTTGACATTTTCCGTATTGACTGACCTTCATGTCTTAAAATAATGGTGGACTGTCAGTTCTCTTTGCTTATTTGAGCTGTTTTTGCCATAATATGGACTTGGTCTTTTACCAAATAGGGTTATCTTCTGTATACTCCCCCCTACCTTGTCACAACACAACTGATTGGCTCAAATGCATTAAGAAGGAAAGAAATTCCACAAATTAACTTTTAAGAAGGCACACCTGTTAATTGAAATGCATTCCAGGTGATTATCTCATTAACCTGGTTAAGAGAATGCCAAGTGTGCAAAGCTGTCATCAAGGCAAAGGGTGGCTACTTTGAAGAATCTCAAATATAAAATAMATTTTGATTTGTTTTACACTTTTTTGGTTACTACATGATTCCATATGTGTTTCTTCATAGTTTTGATGTCTTCACTATTATTCTACAATGTAGAAAATAGTAKAAATAAAGAAAAACCCTTGAATGAGTAGGTGTTATAAAACTTTTGACAGGTAGTGTAATTCATAACCATTGACAAGGACAACCCAGATTATCATCTAAACAACTGCCCAAACAACAACATACACCAACCTTCATCTGTCCACTATTCATCGAGAACAAAAACCTCACCTACAGCAGTTCAGTGAGTCGTGCTCCTGCCGCTAAAGACCAGTGTGTTAGTTGTTACTAATATGTACTGGCTCCATGCGRTATAGAGAGATAGTATGAGAGCAGAACTCACTCTGCCATATCCCTGCGCATAATGTACAGATTTCATGAGCTCCTCCCACAGTGGAGTGGGATAGGTTAAGATCGCTCACTCAGTCCAACAGTGTGCTTTCAGTGCTAACACAGACGACACAGCAGCCATAGGAGTGTGTATTAAAGTATAAATACATCTAAATATAGCCACTCGTTTGAAGTGCTGAATAATGAATGCAACTTCATCATGTTGTCACACGGAGAGATGGAGAGAGAAAGAGGAGGGGAGAGAGAAAGAGGGAGAGATAGAGAGAGGACAGTGTGTAACAAAGCTCCACCGTGAGACAGATGGTGGGAAGGAAGGGAAGGGTWGTGAAGGAAGACACAGACACTGTTGGATACTTCATTAGCATTATGGTGTATTTTTAGAGCACTAACAAGAGCATGCAGGAAGAGACAAACACGGAGAGAGAGAGAGAGAGAAAGTGGGTAATGCAACGAGAAGCATGTGTGAGACAGAGAGAGAGAGAGAGAGAGAGAGAGCGAACGAGCGAGCGAGCTAGAGAGGGACAACACAGTGGGAGACACTCCTCACATACTGAGATACATAAAAGCAAACTGTGTGAGCGAGGTATGGATCAGACAGATTAAAATATATCAAGCTAGCCAGTTTAATAAATATTATGGTAATATCAGTGGCCTATATTAAATCAACAAGCCGCGCTATATCTTTAGGTGCAGCAAGACTAATTGCAGCACCATGGACAGCGAATGTATCTGAACAAAAGATTCCAACTGGGACGAGCATAGAGAAACAGATATTTCAGSACCATGGACAGCAACACCCACGGCATCACAGAGACGTATCTAAGCCAGAGACCAAAACGGCGACACACAACATTCCATCCAAGAGATGTATCTTATTTATTAAGCAAGCCACATRTGACATGCTATTAGAAAAATGCTAAAGCAATGCAAAAATAGCCATATGTTTACAATGGTGCGCAGGTGGATTTAAACATCGAAACACGTGCACTGGACTGATATTACCTACAAACGCTTTAATGAGGGTCGCTCTTAAGGTTCCACCAACAGTAGGTTACCGGTAGTTGCTGATCCGTGTTGACACGGCCGGGAATCCTTGACGGCCTATCGAAGAAGGCCAGCCCTATATCCGTTTGCAGAYTTCAGATTTGAGAAGTTCGGATTTCATGTCAATTCTAGGTTGCCATTCATTCCCATAGCATAAATACATTCACTGAAAACGTGCACAATACATCTAAAGATAAACTAACGTCATTAATAGGTGGGACTGTGTGTTATATTATGCTACGATAATAAKAAACAATGTAAAGTCGTTGCTGCTTGGCGAAACCTGTCATTTACGAGAATACAATTTACAAAGGCTAGAGTAGACCTGTCATCTGAATACAAATAGGCAAATGTATGCAAGCTTGATTCCTTWGAATTGTACACCATTGTTTAGGTTGCACACTGAGTAAGAGATTGTAGCATGTAATAATGTGTACTTACAAATACTTTCGACGCGCTCAGTCAAGATGACCGTATGTCCATCGGTTGCGACTCGTTTGGGATCACCCAAATGTCGAATTATTTGGTAAAATGTYCTTCTTTGCAACGTATTGTATGGCTATGTTTTTATGGCTATGAATGGCAACCCGGTCCCCGTGCATAGCGTATACATTGAATGTCAAAAACAACCGTATTAATCAGTATATTGCCATCTACTTCAATTTCCTGGTGAAAAGTCAGAAACTAAAAATGTACATATAAATACACGCACTATATACAATCGCTTCCCCTTGTACGACGAAACACCGAATCCTCACACTCCCTCCCTTTTTCTCTCTCCCTACAATCTCCAGCTAATTCACGACGTCATGATAGAGACGTACGTAGGTAGGCCTATCGTGCATAAAAGTCATTTTCTCACGCACACTTCTCCTTTTCCAAGATGCATGTTTACGTATTGGGCCACACCAGCAAATCGTGATCATAGCAAATCTAAGAGCTTTAAATTTATGATAGCCGTTATGGAGTTATCCTAACCGGTTAAGTATTTATACGTAGTAAMAAATATGGAAGATTCTCAATACATGCACTTTATTAAGCCAGTATTAAGCCTTCAGATCCTATGTGAATAAAGCAGGCATAAATCGTTTCTACAACATTGAGCCTCTATTTTCAACGTTAGTAACACCAGAGATGTTCTTACAATACAGGATTTGGTATCCCTCTCSCTCCTCTTCTCCAGACATCTATTCCTGAGAGCACACGTCTCCTTCATATTTATATCCTGTTGAATAATTGAAGCAGGGGGAATAAAATATAACTKATCTCTTTTCCTGTCTCCTCCCAACTCTCTCGCTTTTTCTGCAAACCCCACATTCTCCTCTTCTTCTAAATCTGTAATTTAGTATCACATCTTCATRCTTAGATAGTGTTGAAGTACAGTATYAAGTAGAAGACATATTGCAAAATACAATATATTGGGTCTTAAAATGGCAAAAAGTCAAGATTACTCTTATTTTATTGTTTACCTGTTTGATATTGCATACATGTAAATAACAACAGTGAACTGTACTATATAGCTGGGTGACATCACACTACTGCACCACTTAATGAATAAATAAAAAGGAAGACATCATATGGACAATGATTGAAGGGTTGAAAGCATAGAAATACAATTGCTAGTCATTCTATTTCTATGGCTGAAAGAATGAGGGGAAGAGATGGATATATTGGAAGTATGTAAAGAGCGGGACAGAGACGGAGGTCAAATCAGGAATACAACAGATAACCAGCATTAAATAAGATCCCTTTAAAATAACTATACAAACACCTTCAAATAAATCTGTACATTTCATTATTTTCTCTATAAATGTTGTAATTATACACAAACTTACATTTAATCCATTGACTACATTTCTTGTACCCTCCACTTTGCCAAAGCAGTACACAGACAACATATTCAAATTAATAAAATAAATATAACAAGTCCAGGCAAAACAGAGTTAGGATGACTCCAATTATTAAAATTTCTAATTAAACATATGGTCAAYAGCATGTKCTTCATGGGAGTATTTCTCAACTGTTGACCACAGTTTAATACTGTATACACAGATCTGAACAGTATGTTGTTGCAGCCAGTGCTATGCTGTCTTTGTTTGCGTAGTACTGTGTCAAGGACAAGGCACATTTCAATTTACAACCCAGGAGGCTCTAAAGAAACAATATATTGGGAAATGATTTTATTTWAAAAAATACAAAAACAAAGGATCTTAAAATGATGGGCTTAAAATTGAAACAAGTAAAACATAATATTATGCCAGCGTGATATTTTATGAACAATTTATAAAAATGTTTAGTTAGACCTGAATACTAGTACACATATAATAAAAGTCCAAATAAATAGTCTGGAGTGCTTTCTGTCATCACGCAAGTTGTCAGAATGGAGTTTGTAACCCTCTAGTTTGTTTTGGGGTCCTATTGATTCGAACCCTGAAACCAGGTTTTCAGAATAAGTACCAAAAAAAACYAATTCTTCTTGCACATTTTATAATACGCGTTTACATTTATGTACTAAAATAAACAATATCTACAGTATGAAACAACAAAAATGGAGCGTACATATGAATTCACTTACTTTTTTGTTGCAAAAGAACATTGATTTTAACTTACACCAGAAATTCGGTTACCGCCGTTTAGATTGAATAGGGCTCCCAGTTGTCATGTTTATTGTAGTCTCTTACTTTGATTGTTCCTTCATGCACTAGGACATATGTGTCTACGGTTTCGTTATTGCCAGAATAAGGGAAGTAAAGCAGCTAATCTCAGAGGCATGTACAGTCTAGGAGTTTCAGTAGTGTTGTAATATGATGCAAAACCTGTCAGGCTCCTTATATTTTCAGGTCTTGTCAACGTACCTGTGCTTCATTACTACTGAGTATCATACCCCCCTGTTTAAAATGTGTTACTTTAGATACAGCAGATCTGATTTTCCTCAWATTTTATATTTTGGTCTTTTMCCAGGATAATGAGCTAGCTAGACCGGACACTTATTTTKAATTGATAAACTATAAGCGATAAGYACAGGTCTCACAAGCTGAAGCTCCTGTGATGTTGCTTCAGGAACTGCTGTTGGCGCTGCATTTGCCCTTCCCTTCTTTCCCTCCCTCCCCCTCTCTCATTCTCTCCATCCTCCCCAGGCAGACTGCCCACATCACTAAATTCTCCGAGGTGTTCGATGGAATCACATTTCTCTAGGTCGGAAGCGATGGTCTGCAGACTGAAGARGGAGAGGGAATCTGACCCTGCTCTCTCTCCATGTGTCTCGGGCCTCTCTCCCCCGCTCTCCCTGTATTTCTCCACCAGACCAATTTTCTTATCCACCACGCCGCTTCTGTCCACCCTATCWGTCTCTATTGCCCCTCCTCCACATGCCCCGCCCTCGACACCACACACCACACTGTCCGACTCCGCCCCAATAGGGGGACTCCGCCCACCACAGGCCATGGTTTGTKCACCATCGGTTTGGTCCCGCCCCCGCTGAGCGTGGATGGCCTCGCTGATTTGCTCCAGGTTGTGCAGGGCGACAGAGTAGCGGTTTTTCACTTTGGTCACATGCTCCTCCAGCTGCATCACTTTGGTTTTGTGCTCCTGAAGTCACAGAAAACCCAATGTGATGGAGAGAAAAGACAGAGCAACATACAATATTACTTCCTCCTTGGTTTGAGGCCAAAGAGGGAACAATAACCAACAGGAGCYATCATGGACGGACATGACAGCTCTGTATCAACCATTTCCCTGCTTTTCTTACAATAACAGCTTGAAATTACATATATATTAACTGCAACATATATTAAATATCACAGGTGGTTGGTGGCACCTTGATTGGGGAGGATGGGCTAGTGGTAGTGCCTGGAGTGGAAACAGGTGGAATGGTATCAAATACACCAAACACATGGTTTCCATGTGTTTGATGCCATTCCATTTCCTCCYTTCCAGACATCATTATGAGCTGTCCTCCCCTCAGCAGCCCCCACTGTTATACATCATATACAGTGCATTCGGYAAGMATTCGGACCCCTTGACTTTTTCAACATTTTGTTTTGTTACAGCCTTATTCTAAAATGGATCAAATATATTTTTCCCCCTCATCAATCTACACACAAGTATTCAGACCCTTTACTCAGTACTTTGAAYCACCTTTGGCAGCGTTTACAGCCTCGAGTCTTCTTGGGTATGACGCTACAAGCTTGGCACACCTGTATTTGGGGAGTTTCTCTCATTCTTCTCTGCAGATCCTCTCAAGCTCTGTCAGGTTGGATGGGGAGCGTCAATGCACAGCTATTTTCAGGTCTCTACATAGATGTTCAATTGGGATCAAGTCCGGGCTCTGGCTGGGCCACTCAAGGACATTCAGAGACTTGTCCCGAAGCCACTCCTGCGTTGTCTTGGCTGTGTGCTTAGGGTCATTGTCCTGTCAGAAGGAGAACCTTCGCCCCAGTCTGAGGTCCTGAGCACTCTGGAGTAGGTTTTCATCAAGGATCTCTCTGTACTTGGCTCTGTTCATCTTACTCTTGATCCTGACTAGTGTCCCAGTCCCTGCACCTTGATAAATAACATCCCCACAGCATGCTGCTACCACCATGCTTCACTGTAGGATGGTGCCAGTTTCTTCCAGACGTGACGCTTGGCATTCAGGCCAAAGATTCAATCTTGGTTTCATCAGACCAGACAACTAGTTCTCATGGAAGCGAGATTCCTTTAGGTAACTTTTGGCAAACTCCAAGTGGGCTGTCAAGTGACTTTTACTGAGGAGTGGCTTTCCGTCTGGCCACTGTACCATAAAGGCCTGATTGTGGAGTGCTGCAGAGATGTTGTCCTTGTGGAAGGTTCTCCCATCTCCACAGAGGAACTCTGGACTCTGTCAGATTGACCATAAGTTCTTGGTCACCTCCCTGACAAGCCCTTCTCCCCCGATTGCTCAGTTGGCCGGCGGCCAGCTCTAGAAGATCTTGGTTTCCAAACTTCTTCCATTTAAGAATGAGGACCACTATGTTCTTGGAGACCTTCAATGCTGCAGGCATTTTGGTACCCTTCCCCAGATCTGTGGCCTCGACATAATCCTTTCTCGGAGCTCTATGGACAATTCCTTTGACCTCATGCTTGGTTTTTGCTCAGACATGCACTGTCAACTTCTGGACCTTATACATTGGGCTCCAAAATTACTGGCACGCCCTGACTGGGCAATGCACAAACAATACTTTAAAATAATGAAAGAAACTCAAAATACCAACTTGAAAATACTGTACTTATTAAGTTTCAATGGAACCAACCAAAATCATACAATGATTTAATACAAAATAAATTTACCCAAATCAAGGTTTCATAATTATTGGCACCCCTCATTAGTACTTAGTGCAACAACCTCTGGCAAGGATAACAGTGTTGAGTCAATTCCTGTAATGTTTGAAAGTTAAGGAACATATTTGAGGGATTTGAACCATTCCTCTATGCAGATCCTTTCAAGATCCTTCACATTCTTGGTTTGATCTTATCAACTGCTCTCTTCAACTCACCCACAGGTTTTTGATTGGATTGTGGTCCAGCGACAGATGGCCATGGCAGAACATTGATTTTGTAGTCAAGAACCATTTCTGTGTGGATCTTGAGGTATGTTTTGGTCATTGTCTTTTGGAAAGTCCACCATCTGCCTTCTGGCAAAGGCAACCAGATTGTCAGCCAAAATTGCCTGATACTTGGTGGAATTCATTATGCCATTAATCTTAACCATGCCCCTGGACCTCTAGAATTAAAACAGCCCCAAAACATCACAGACCCACCACCATATTTCACCGTGGGTTAGCCTCTTCCTTGTATGCATCTCTGTTTTGACGCCAAACATCCAATGCTGTATCGGACCAAAACGTAAATTTTGGTCTCATCTGACCAAGTACCTTCTTCCATCATAATTTAAATTACGTTTGGCAAACTCCAAGCACTTGCGTCTTGTGTCTTGGGGTCAGAAAGCTTTCTTCTGGCAAACATTCCAAAGACCCTGTGGTGTGGAGTGGCGTCTGATGTGCTTTTTGAAACCTGTACCCCAGACCCACCAAGGCCTGCAATTCTCAGTATTCTTGGATTTTGTTGCTTCGCTCACCATCCTCCTCCTATCCTGGGGTGCAAAATGCATTTGCGTCCACTTACCCGTAGTTTTCAACTGTTCCATATCTTTAGAATTGTATAATTTCCCTGACAGTGCTCAGGGTATATTCAATCATTTGTGGATCTTCTTGTAGCCATTACCAGATTTACGAAGGTCCACGGCCATCTGTCTTTTTGAACTTCCAGTTCTTTTTTTCCTTCATGTGTTGGAGTGACAAAGGATATTGCATGCGTGTTACTCATTTTTATACCCTATTGAAACAGATATGTAATAGCTCAATATAGTTCCTTAAGACTTTGATCAATTTAAATAAGTGGAATTTATTCCTGCTTTAAATTTTGGTAGATGTTATTTACAATAATCTTTAAGGTGCCATTAATTGTGAAACTTGATTTGGAGGACATTGATTTAATTAAAAACAAATGATTTTGGTGGTTCCATTGAAACATAATAAAAGTACAGTATTTCGAGTTTCTCTCTATATTTATATTGTTTATATTTTTTAAGTATGTTTGTGCATTGCCAGTCAGGTGCCAGTAATTTGAGCCGACTGTATAGACAGTGTGCCTATTTCTTTTTATCAAATGTACAAAAATGTCTAAACCTGTTTTCACTTTGTCATTATGGGTATTGTGTGTAGAATTACTTAATTTAATCATTTAGAATAAGGCTGTAATGTAACAAAATGTGAAAAAGTCAAGGGGTCTGAATACTTTCCAAATGCACTGTATATTATATATCTATGTACCTCAAGTATGTAGTTGAACTGGGCCTTGAGCTCAAGTAAGGCTTGGACTTAACGATGCCCTCTTGAGAGATTTCTGCGGGTCTGGACTCGAGCTCTCCGCTGACAAGAGTGGGTGACACGCATGTGCTCCCGTTCGCTGCGTAGCGCTCCTCCTCTGCCTCGTTCACCTTGCCACACAACCACACAAAATGTTAAGACGGTAAAACACAACAATCAGTATCCTAACCCCCACCAACCTAACAAAACAAACTGCCTAACTAATTGAAAGCAATCCAATTAAAAACAAGATTTAGGCATAGGAAAAATAGCTACAACCCAGGGGGTGGGGAATGGTAGGAAAATACTGATATCAGTATACCATATCAGCCACCTCAAATAGCTTACACATTGATCACATTTGATGCAATGATATAGAATGCAACACATAACCTGGAATACTGCTTACACTGGTAGCTGCGTTTCCCATGTTGCCTTGGAGGTAGCATAGTTGACCAATATCCTGCCAAACAAGGCTAACTGCCAAACTAATTTTAAACCAGTTAATCATGGTAAACATAGCTACTTGGCAGTGGGGTGGGGATTGTAAGGGAAATACAGATTAAATGAATACCATATCAACTCGCTCACATACTAACTGATGAACATATTTAGCATTTTATTTTGTATTGATGCAGTTATAGCGGTATCTGGGATTACCCCTGTTACCTTGGAGGTAGCATGGTTGAGCATCTCCTGCCAGGTGGGGTCCAGGGTGTTCCTGCCGTCGGCCATGAGGCCCTGCTCTGCCACGTACACCATCTCCCTGGCAGCCGTGTGCATGGAGACGGCCCGCTCATAGCTCAGAGCCGCCTTCTGGGTCTCCTGCTGAGCCTGTGAGAGGGACAGCCAATCAGATACTGAGAAATCAGTGCACGCAATTGCACAGCCACCAATCACGTGGGACAAACGATCAAACTGTTGAGATTTGAGAAAAGTGGGACGAGCAGGTGAATGGCAAATACTGCACCGAGTCCCATATTTTGATTCAGTGATAAAGAAGAACTCTTGAAATTTGTTGTTGCAAATGCCACAAAATACCACACAGTGCATGTACAACAGTACCTCCTTGGCAAGTCGACGAGCCTCATAGTAGGGCCTGGCCTTCTCGATGCAGGTACCTAGCTGGGAGCTGTGGGCGTTCAGTTTTCTGGCTGAGTCTGTGAGGATCTTCCTGTAACCCGATCTGGCATCCTACACATATACAAAAGGAATTCCTAATCAGATTTCATTGTAATGGGCATTTKTGATCATTTAAAGTAGATTTTCCAGATTAACAATGGGTTTACAGCATGTTATGGGAATTGAAAATTAACTGATGATTGATTCTTTGGYAAAAACCTGATCAGTACGGAAAGGGGCGATGTATGGTGCCAGATTTATCATGTGAGAGGTGATGATATCCACTTACATCCAAGTGCAGTTCTAGTTGGTTGATTTTTACACTGGCCTCGTTGAGGTGTTCCAACTCCTCCTGTAAACAGAAAATATATGAGGGAGCACAGGAGGAAGCAGATACTTTGATTAGTTMGTTTGTAACAACACAATCAYTTAATATCATGAATGCAACTAATTTTGTAAACCGTMGGCTACGTATCATAGACCAGGAAATCCCATTGAGATTAAAATCTATTATAAAAGGGTTCGGTCAATTTTTCGCCACCTGAATTCTGGGATCCAATTCCTCTTCATATGGGCTGTGTAGTTCACCTTCGTTCTTCTCTGTACACTCTTCTCCCTCGCAGGTGTCTTTCTCTTTTAGRACCGTTTCAGTTGTATCTCCATTCATTTCCTTGTCATTTGGTTCCCCGCCCTTCACCTCAGCATCCGCACCAGGCGTCTCTTCCCTCCATTCGCCRACTTCGGGGTCACCGGAGCCGGCTGGGCTCACACGCAAATCACCTGGCTCCATTCCAGGCCCAGTTAGCAAGCTAACGTTAGCTAACCAAATAACGGTACCGTTGCTTTTCTTTTTAGCCAACTAGCTATGTGTTCTAGCCAGTTACTAACTGCGTTTTGTATGTGTGAGAATTTGATTAGGACCATAGGGGAAAAACTAGTTTGAGAGACAGCAAAYCCAGACTATCTCTGGCGTTTTTAGTGTATCATTCAATCKCGCTAGTTTAGCCACAGCACAGGAGACTAAGGTTCGTGACGATACTACCAGTACAGTAGCTAGCTCTACAAAGCTAGCTTACGTTGCATGAAAACAAAACATTATTTAAAAATAAATTGACTGCAAATAACGGACATTAAAATTAAATCTAATTGACAATAAATAATTATGTTTTTTCATCGCCAGTAGTCTCTCCATCTCTCCCTCCACCGCTTGCTTGCTAGCTAACCTCGGCTCTGTTCTTAGCTAGCAAAACAAAAGGTAAATAGAGAACGCTTACGTCCTTTGGTTTGAACTCTTACTGGTTCCGTAGCCATGCCTCATCTTAGGTTTGAACTCATAAAGTTTCCGTAGCCAGACTTGCATTTAGAAGTCTCCAACCTGCGCAGGCTTTTTGCAGAAGCAGTCTTAACATTTTGTTTGTAAGTTAATTTCTATCCTAATAACAAATTAATTCATTAATTTTAAATGGTAAACCATTAYACATATGTACGGGATACACATGATATGCCCCATCCAACGAAATGCTTACCTGCAGGTTCCTTCTCGACAATGCAACAATAAGAAWTAATACGACCATAAAGTAAATGGCTAAGTAGAATAATTAACATTTTAACATAAGTATAATACAGGAAGGCACAATTTATAGTTCAATATTTACGTGGTTTGGGGTGAAGGGTGGGGCAATTGTTTAAATTGTTTGGTATTTAGTTGCCTTATGTGAGGTGGAGATCATTAATTTGAAAAATATATACACCGATACCGAACACTTTCCTAACACACAGAACTGTTGAGCATGAAAAAGCCAGCAGCGTTGCAGTTCTTTACACAAACCGGTGTACCTGCCACCTGCTATCATACCCCGTTCAAAAGGCACTTAACTTTTGTCTTGCCCATTCACCAGCTGAATGGGATTATAGCTTTCACCTGGATTCAAATCAAATTTTATTGGTCACATACACATATTTAGCAGATGTTATTGCGGGTGTAGCGAAATGGTCAGTCTGTCATGGAAAAAGCAGGTGTCCTTAATGTGTATATATATTAATATGGCAAAGAAACCTTGGCAGAAACAAATGTCATAAACAGCAGAGGTGATTGGTAGAATTTAATTCCCGAAATTACATAACATACAGCATTTGTGATGTGTGTCTTGCATTTAAATAAATACATACTTCAGTAGCCGTCTCTTTGGGAAAAACATTAAGCACTACAATAACCAGGTTAAAATAGTCAAAACATGACAAAAGTTGTCCAAAAGATTAACTAAATATTGTGAAGCAATTATCCTTARGACAAATCACTAGTTGACCACCACCATTATTGAACACATCAGTTATATTTTTCATCTGACAAAAATTAGTAACAGATAGGCTCCCAGAAATTGCATACAAGATTGAGAATAATCAAAGTGGATGTTMCATTGAATTTCAWGTGCATGATTAGAGTATATAAAAAAAGAAATCTCTGAAAATAATGACATATCTCTACCTACCCTACTATCCCAACCCCACATTGCAAAAATATATTCATTTGAGCGTATGAAAAAACCTGAGAAGTATGGGGAGAAAATCAAACATCAGYAATGGAAGAGAAAGGATAGGTATCTGTCATAACGATCTCACTATAGCTTAAAGCCAAAGGTCCACATCTGGCATTCATTGGTCTCACTTCCATTGCCATAGTACTAGATGTAACGTACAGAGCCCTTTCCTCTTRAGTCCTGTGTTTGTCATCAACTCCAGGTTGGGTCATATTTGCTCCATCCCGGAGGGGGTGCCAGGAAGATTCTCCTTCCCCTTGACAGGAAACTGACCACGCCCCGATACCCTGTCCGTGGGACCCCTGACTTCAAGTCCTCCATCACGCCCAGGTTTTTGGCCAACACTTTGAAACCATCTTTACTTGAGTAGTGCAGACAAAATGGACCCGCTCCTTTTAACTGTCCCTGTTGGACCTCTTCATATTTGACCAAAGGTGCACTGTAAACRTGCTTCTCAAAGATCTCCTTGTATTTCTCCTCCTTCAAGTAAGCCAGATCCAGCTTGGTGAAAGGCACAAATTCACTATTCAGTTTAATGTAGCGTAGGTATTTGTCATAAAATTGGCCTAGGCTCACACCTTTCCGTCCAAAGGTTAAAGTTCTGGATATTTCGGGTCGAATACAGGCTCGATCTCTGCGCTGATCTGGCTGACGCATCCAGTCATCCCAGAATGCACCAGGCCACTTGGGCTCCAGCTCTACCCAGAGTTRCTTGAGCATCATCCAGCCCAGCCCAGGGAAGAAGTCTGTCCTGTACAGGAGGTCTGCTTTACCAGGGTCGACGTAGCCGTCTCGACCATTGTCATTCCAGGCAGACACACACCACAGAGACAGGTCAGATTTCAGGATTGGGTGAAGGGACCTGAAGTACTCAAAGAAGTCTGGTGCCACCTAGTGAGAGAATGAAAAACAATGTTTTTTTTAGTTGTGCAACTGGCAACTAGAGGATGTAAACAATGATGAGCACAAAACAAGTGGATTTAACATTTCACTTTATCACATTCAGTACATATTTCAAGTCAGAGTAGAGAAAGTTATTACCTCCAAATCATCTTCCACAATAACAACAGAGGAATGTGAAAGGGAGTTGAACACCTGGTTGAGAGCCCAGCGATAGTGCCTAGAGATTTTGTAGTAGCCCTGGAACTTCTTGTGTTCTGGTCTCACGGCAATATCTGACAGGTCTGGTTGTTTCAGGTGAGTTACCTGACTGCCATAAGAACCAATCACCTGTGCAGTCTCTGCATGCCCACAGTCCTGGCTGACTATAATTGGGTAGAGTTCAGCTGAGGGGCGGTACTCTAGGAGTTTGTCCAGGCAGCGTTTGACAGTAACCCTGTTACAGGCTATAACCAAGATGGGAATGACCACTTGAGGGGGGCTAATTCTGCTGGCGCCGTTCTCATTGGGTTGTTCCCATAGTGACCGATGACCCTGTATCTGAAGCAGGATTTTTCTCTGCATTTCAAGCTCTGCCTCAAAGGCTTCTGCCATGTGGATCAAATCCCCAGCCAAATCAGKCCCTCCTRGTCCTCCATCCATCTCCCTCTCCTCTCGACCAGACAGGGGTCGGCCCCACAGGTAGAGGACCACGATGGCATTCCAGGCGACAAAGAGAAAAGCACCACAGAGAATAGCAGAACCTCTCTTACGGAGCATGGCCCAAACAACTTAGGAGGGAAAGGACGTTTGGAGGACTGGGTTTGTAAAAAATAAGTTGCGCCAAAGAAATGCAGAACGCAAAAAGAACATGTGGAGAGGTCACTTGGTTAGTTTAAATATTATTGTATTAAAGTAATGAACACATAAGCAAGTACATAGAATAAAGTCAGAGTCAAAAAAAGACAAGGAAGATGTATAAGGTATGAGGGAAAAATTGAGGGAGAGCTGGATTCATCTTGGACAGGAGGTAGGTGAGCTGGTTAGGGGATGAAAGTGCTGTTCTTCAGTTCATACCTTCCATGTCAATCTGAAATGATGGATATAGATAAAGCACAGGGTTCAAGAGCTAGTCATTTAACAAAGTCACTGTCACTTACATTAATCGAGTATAAAACTATGAACTATAGGCCCACTGTAGATAGTTGGAGGGAAAGCCATATTAGGAAGGTGATATTCTTAGGCTAATTGATTTTTATATCACCTGTAGCTAGCTCTCGTCCCGCACCCCCGGAATGCGACAGACTTACTTTATTTTCTGAGTAATCCATCCATTGTTTGAGAACTATATTGGACCTAGGTAATCTTTSGACCGAATTGCTTGAAAGCTAATGTTAGACAGAACATTTTGTTCCCAGAAATTAYCACTTACCTCCAGCTTCCTAACGTAGAACACATTCGGTCTCTGCAGCCATTTCTTCCTTCGTTTCACTAACCTCTTCGATGACAATATGCAGGATCAATAAGCAAGTGAAGAGGAAATAATGTATCGTTGTCACACTTTGATTTTGATTGTGTTTGTTATTAAACCAACTTCATTCCTTCTTGCCATATGTTTTCACAAGACTGCAGACTTCCGGATAGCAAATTTTTACCGGAAGCCCCGCCTTAACCGTCACCTTGAGAATTTATCCAACTGTACCAAATAGGGCTGACCAAATACAGTATAATTCATAATCATCAAACTGTATCACACTGTGTACTAGTCTTAAGCCTATTTTAGATACATATATTTTGGAGAAAGTTTTTTTGTCGTGTTCTTAATGTTAATTTATTTTCCCCAAAATATTTATATTCCAGATATTTTCATATTTCATGAGTGCCTTACATGGTAAAAATAATCCTTTATTTTTACAGGAGTTTTTCGTGTTTACAAATGCAAAAATCATCATCTAAACGTGCATAGGCTATTACATTCTAGATAACAAAATATACCATTATTCTTGGTTATTCATCAAAAAGGAAAAATGTGGCTTCAGGCCAATAAAGATAAATATAATGTTACTATACAATCACAGTTGACACCTGTCTAGAATTAACAGAAGATAGTTGTCATTGAACTTATATCTCATTCTTATAAGGCAACCTGGCATAGTTATGCAACAGGATAGGCTTATATAGTCTATCACACACCCATTTGTTTGCACCTTTAGTCATGTGATAATAGATTCCTAACTCCTTTGTGTCCGTGACAATACATGGAACATTTTGTATTTCATAAGGTGTGAAATTATACACTGAGTGTACAAAACATTTTGAAAACCTGGTCTTTCCATTACATAGACTGACGAGGTATATCCAGGTCAAAGCTATGATCCCTTATTGATGTCACTTGTTAAATCCACTTCAATCAGTGTGATGAAGGGGAGGAGACAGGTTAAAGAAGGATGTTTAAGCCTTGAGACAATTCAGACATGGATTGTGTATGTGTGCCATTCAGAGGGTGAATGGGCAAGACAAAAGATTTACGTGCCTTTGAACAGGGTATGGTAGTAGGTGCCAGGCACACCGGTTTGAGTGTGTCAAGAACTGCAATGCTGCTGGGTTTTTCACGCTCAACAGTTTCCCGTGTGTATCGTGTGTATCAAGAATGGTCCACCACCCAAAGGACAACCAGKCAACTGTGCGAATCATTGGAGTCAACATGGACCAGCATCCACGTGGAACACTTTTGACACCTTGTAGTCCATGCCCCGACTAATTGAGGCTGTTCTGAGGACAAAAGGGGTTGCAACTCAATATTAGGAAGGTGTATTTTGTACACTCAGTATACTCAGTGTACACTGAAACCTGCGGATCAATAAAAGACTACAAACAATTAAGWGTATCAGGTTAAATCAAAAGAGGGTTAGATTGATTTGATGGAGTTCATGGCATAATTATTTCCTGAACAATATTGAAAAAAATCTGTCAGATTTTTTGTTTATTTCGAATAATCATCAGAGCTGACAGAGATCTTTGGCTTTCATACAGCAACGCATTTGTCAAAACAACTGAGTGACTTATCAACTGATAAGAAAACATGTCATCATGCAGCGTGTCTCAAAGTCAGGTGCTTACAGTTCATCGCCTTTCTGGAAGTCCCATACAAAGCACTTTGAAAATATTAAAACAG
The DNA here is from genome assembly GCF_002910315.2 of Salvelinus sp. IW2-2015. Taxonomy (NCBI): domain Eukaryota; kingdom Metazoa; phylum Chordata; class Actinopteri; order Salmoniformes; family Salmonidae; genus Salvelinus; species Salvelinus sp. IW2-2015. The sequence goes on from NC_036845.1 coordinate 14,778,168, forward strand.
CATGTACACTACAGTGTGTTTTCACATTGTACATTCCACTTTGGGGCCTGGGAGAGTCGCCTATGCATATTTGTGTGTGTATGTGTGTCTGTATGGGTGTGCACTGCCCTCTGAGGTCCTTTGTTCAGGAGACTGGGAGGTGTCAATCAAAGGCTGTTAATCAAATGGACTTCCACTTTGTCCATTCAATGACTCACCCTGCAAAACGGAACAAAAATAGGCTACATTGTGAAGCATATTGTTTTGGACATATTTGTCATTACATTGGGGTATGGTTTTCATTGGGTATAGCACACCACTTTTCATTGGTTCAGGCACAGTAGGCTATGGCAGAGGCATAACTATGAAATCTCAATGRTCTTCACTCACCTGTTGAGCAATACTTTTGACAGAGGTGCTTTTTCCTCTGATCGTGGTCTGTCCCTCCATGGCAGCTTCACCTACATCATTTGGCCTGGACCWGCAGAACACTCCCAGTTTCACATGCATTATTTCAGACACAAACACGGTGAAAAATAAGCATCTGTTCTTCAGAGTAGACCAACCATTTAGGATAAAAGCAGGGATCATATTTTCCTCTGTTTCCTTATTGTGCCAAGTTATGYATACATTCAAAACGACAGGGGAGGTTTATGATTTTGTCCCATTTTTTTCCCTCATAGTTTCTACGAGTAATGTCATTTTTTTATTATTTCACATTGTGTCATTTTTCATTTTGGGCATTTGGCATATTCAAAGAGTGCGTGACCCCTGGCACACAAATTCTTGGCTCCGAAATCTTTGCTTGACAGGTATAATTTACCGACTCATAATCTCTCGTCTTGGTGTTCGACTCAGGTTTATATTCCAAAAACACTCCATTTCCAAACTCAAGTCGTTGTTCTTGAAAAAATGACTTCCATATTGAGGGAGTTCGTTTTGGCCGCACGGAGTCGCATACCGCTCCGCAAACCAATACGAGGTTGTATCCCGAGGTGGCAGGCCGCTTCTTGTTTGCTTGATTCCTMGCTAGGATATTCCCACGACACCGTAGAACAGCGAACAAAGCAGAAGCAGAAGGGGTAGAAGTCATTGTTGTCGATATTCTTGTGGTGACAGTCCGCAATGTTAATTCTATTCAGTCACACATCTACCATTAATTTATGCAAGCACTGTAATTCAAGAGGAAAACATATCCATGTTTGACGACATAGTTATTCAACKCGAACACTCGCACGGTTAGGCCAATATCCAGTTTGCGTCAAGGGTCTTTCTGGACCGGGGTCTGGTTCACCCAAGRCGAAGCTCCGGCCGGGCCGGGGTCGTGAGTATACTTTGTCAACGAGAGTGGGTCAATGTCCAGAAAATGCATAGGCTACAAACTTTTTAGCGAAAAAAAAGCTGGCGAACGAGGTTTGGTCCCCGCACAACGTTGAAATAGATTGCATAAAACGGGTTTAAATTGATTAGAATAGAATAGCCTATGGACAATTTTTATCAAGTCACAATTTACAACACCTATAGCATTCTCTCCGGCTTACATCATTTCAAAGATTTGAAAATACATTAATAATGATTGTTGTGTTATCTTTCTGGGAAGATTTAAACACAGCTAATCTGAAATAGTTTGCCCTATTGTATGTCCCTCCTATAAACACACACACACACACGCACACAGAGAGAGAGAGAAAGAGAGACATCAATGCTATGTAATTACAATGTAATTCTATGCACATACTGTAGAGAGATGCCTAACACAGGGAAGTATTCAGTATTACCTTTCCCCAGTATTACATGTTGTTAACATGAAGGAACTAACCACGGCTTTTCTATTGATGATGTTGCCATAGATACACTATGTTTTCTATAAGACTGATAAATGCTATTTTATCCCACAGTTGTGTCAAGTTGGCTGGTTGTCCTTTGGGTGGTGGACCATTSTTGATACACACAGGAAACTGTTMAGTGTGAAAAACCCAGCAGCATTGGAGTTCTTGACACAAACCGGTGCGKCTGGCACCTACTACCATACCCAGTTCAAAGGCACTTACATCGTTTGTCTTGCCCATTCGCCCTCTGAATGGCACACATACACAATCCATGTCTCAATTGTCTCAAGGCTTAAAAATCCTTCTTTAACCCGTCTCCTCCACTTATCGAAACTGATTGAAGTGGATTTAACAAGTGACATCAATAAGGGATCATAGATTTCACCTGTATTCACCTGGTCAGTCTATGTCATTGAAAGAGCTGGTGTTCTTAATGTTTTGTATACTCATAGCTTTCAGTAAAATGTTAAAACAGTACACACACACACTGAACCTGTCAGGAAATAGTATATTCAAGAAAAAGAAAAGAAAACGAAAATAAAATTATTCTCTAATGGGACTAAAAGAGGAAGGTGCACATGCCATGGAACGTTCCGCCAGATAAAGATCTAATCAGAAATCAAATCAGCACATTTGGTTTTACTGTAAGGCAACAGCATGTTACATGGCCTATTGGAAATGTAATTGTTTTTTCAGGGTGGTAGGATACCTCTGCTATTTAGATTTTTTTTTACAAATGTATTATTCTTATTTGAACTCTGTATGTATATTCATATTTTGTACGTAAATACACATTAGTTAGACATCAATGAATGTAAAACAAAATCATGAGCTGAACATTTTTACTTTGCAATGTAAAGAATAAGATAATGCTCAGTGTAATCAAATAATCTCTAATTTGTAATAATTCTCCATGACAGACTTCAGTGCAATTACATAATACACAACTTTTTAATGAATTACATTTCCCCAGACAACATCAATTGTCCACTCTCACTTCACTGCAATAGCTGTCCTGTTCACATTTGGGTAAATGTTCCATGTTCATGATGTGTATACTGCAGGAAGGWAGACAAAATTGTGGATAAAAAATAACTCTTGATACACTTTTCCCATTAGTAGTTCTTGTGCATCAGTCCTTCATAGACAACATGGTCCTTGTTATGTATTGACACCAGTTGAGTGTGCTCTAGTGCTTTCAGGGTCACCTTTCTTTTCAGTTCATTCACATTTTCTTCGTAACTGAGTATTAGTAAAGAAAATGAAATGGCAGATACTAGGATCACTGACAATCTTTGTCCTCTCAAAACATCGGGGTGATTCTCTCCTCTGGTCTTACTTCCATTCATCCCACCACCATCCCCTCTTTTCCTCAGGGTATTTGACTCCCTTGGCTGGAATTCCCGTGCTGCGGTTTGCTGCCGTTGTGGAGGACCACATTGGGCATGACCATGAAGGCCAGGATGCCCATCAGCATCAGCGCCACGGTGATGGTGATGATGGACGCCATCACGATGTAGTAGCACTGGTCTGAGCGGAACATCCTGCGCAGGCGACCTCTGACCCTGCTAGGGGGGCGACCCACATCCACGACAGTGGCAAGGCCCTGGTCCATTGTGCCCAGCTGGAGGTCGCTGGAGGCCTGCCGGTCCTGGTTCTTGAGAGTGGGCAGGGTGAGGCTGGACTTGGCCAGGCTAGTAGTACCAAGAGGGCGCTTCTTGAGGACCAGCTTGCCCTTGCTGCGCTTGAAGCGCACGGACAGCGCCCTCTGCATCTCTGGAGGGAGTTTGCGGAAGATGTCCTGGTTGTTGCCCAGCTGGGGCAGGTTGCGGCCATGGGGCAGGTTGGTGAGCTCTCGACACACAGGGCAGGAAAGAGACTTGAGCTCTAAGGAGGTCACGTTGATCCGGGCCAGGCACTCCAGACAGAAGGTGTGCCCGCAGGAGAGCAGCTTGGGGGTTTTAAAGACGTTGTCGTATTCGCAGAAGCAAACCACGCACTCAGTGTCCTCCATGTCATTTTCGTGGGGGTCAGACTCCTTCCGGTTGCTGTCATCTCCATCCCTGTCTTGCCTCCTGTTCTCCTCGCTTCTACCACGCTCCCTCCTCGACCCTTTGTCTCTCTTTCTCTCCCTCCTTCTCCCAGATCCCCCTCCTTTCTCGGAGTCAGTGCTCATGGACCTACGCACCTTAGTGGATTTCTCCTTTTTCTCCTTCCCGATGCTGCCTTTGCTGTCAGGTTTGGGTTTGACGTTGGGCGGCTCTTTGGCACCGCAGCCTCCATCGGCACCCTGTCTTTTCCTGTCGTCACTCATGGTGGACAGAGTCAGGCAGAGGTACTGTGATAGAAGTAGCTGTGATGGCTGGAGTCAGATGGAGAGTGACGTGAAGTTCTGGTTTTTCACGTCTCTCCAGAGGAGCTGTGAAGGAATGTGATTGTCAGTGAGATAAGGCAATTGGTTTGTCATAGAGAGCTAATTTAGTTCAGGCAACATAAAGAGCATAGGGYGTGCATTTCTAGCGATGACGCAACAAAAAGTACCTCTTGTTTATCTCAAATAGGTAAAGACAGGGAAATATAGTTTAGTCTATGAATATACTGTAACTCATTACTTGCCATATAATCTATTGACTAGAAATCCATTTACACAACAAGCCAAAACTATTTTTGAGTTGTCATGCTAGGTTCCATGCCCTCTGCTCATTTGTGGATATGGATGAGCCATTGACAAACAAGACATAGCCAATGGTCTGTATGACTGTGTAAAATGTAAATTACATTTGAACTTATTGACCAGGAACATGTTCAAACAGTCTTGGTGTTCTGAACGGTAGAGCTGAAAATGCTGAGCTACTGAAATGCTAAATTCACATACTTTAACACATTATCTAGTAGAGTAAGTCACTATGGGATTTTGTATCAGTTACTCAACAAAAGTTGCATTAGTTGTAACAGTCATCAACAACATTGCAAACTATTAGCAAATAGTGATACGCAAGAGTATGCTACATTGAGTTCTCACAATGACAAGTTCATCATGATCATGAACACTTACCTGTGGCGGTAGCTGACATGTACCAGTCCGTCAGAGATGGTCCTTCATAGAGTACTTTCCCAGTGGAGAATATCCCATTCAGTGAGTCCCTTGCATCTCCATTGAGACAATAATATGCCAAGTGGACCTTACTCCTCCAGTCTTCCCCCTCTTCTCTTAGCTGTTTATTTCTCTCCTTTCCCTCCTCTCTCGATCTGTAAATCTGTGTACGGTATTTCCTCTTTATATTCCTCCCTCATCCCTCCCTTTTCCATCTGCGACCTCTCACTCCCCCTCGTCTGACCAGTCGGACCAGTTTATTTGGCATTTAAACCACTGCCTGAAGTTTGTGTGCATCTCTGGAATGTGAGGGTAAAATCAATACTGTTATCGCATGATGTTAATGCATCTCATTGTGTGTATTTGTACATAGTTTCTGGAACCTGTAGAACTGTAATGTGGGTAGTCTGGGTACCGCTGCCAGATAGTGTTTTCCATGTCTGCGTGTGTAAACATCTGAAGTTTTCACGACATGTCAATCTTTGCATAAACTGTATTAACATGTCCTTAATGCTCATTTATTTCCAATGGCCACTACAGTTGTTTATCATCTAACTTTAAATCTCACATTCCAAATGAACGTTTTGACATTCTACAGACTAGAATGTGGAATGTGTTCGTTTCCTTGTCTGCTGTGGGGTCAGGAAAGTGTTCGGCTTCATGGAAAACTCCACTAGACTCTTGAAGCAGTGCACCTAACTGTCCACTCCACTGCAGCTCATGTCATGATGCTTACTTGTCATACCTAAAGTGTTTTTGTGGCATCAGACTAAAGCTTCACATGCAGGTTTACCATAATGACAAGATAAACAGGATCCACCCAAAAGCACTCAAGGCTATCTGCAATGATTCAGCAACACCATTATGTGGTTTATATGACAACATTGAGGTCCAATGAACCTCACCCAGAACTAAAAATGCGCAAATCATTTCATTCACAAAGCCCTTTTAGGTAAACTAATGTTGAAAGGGTTGAAAAATCAGCCATAGAAGTGCATGTAATCTTGATTTCTCATTTCATTTAGCAAACTTAACAGAAAATACAAACAACCCACTAACAGCAGCAGAGGAATCTTCTGCGGTGTCTACAACATTAGGTTTAAAAGTCCAATGAACATCAGCCAGATTGTTGGTGTTGAATTAATTGCTAATTACATTCAGTTGAAAACAGTCTTGAAGCCACTAGTCAAACTAATGATGTGCACATCATCCTGAGATCCCATCACGCTTCAGTTGTTTGAAATGCACATACTGGAACTGAATAGTATTTGTTGTATCTATTGGCTGATCCCAGAAAATCCTAACAACCCATAAAACACACACTTCAACTAACAAACCCTGATCCCAGGATTTACATGATACTGGTAAAAAAAAAACATTATCCTGTGCCATTCAAACAAGCAAAGCAGCAACCTAAATATAGCCCTGAMACTCTGAACTTCCTCATACAGGGAAATCAAAGACCAGAAGTAGCTAATTCTATGTATGGGCTATCATACGGTTAATGAAGACAGGCATTGACAAATGTTTGTGTTAGCAACTATGTAACCTGTCAGACARTCCCATGTTAACAAAGAAAAAAAGACTTAGCGCCTAAGCTAGTCACAGGACAAAGCAAGTGCATGTAAAAAGTTTATTCCAATAGAAAATGAAAGAGGAGATAGTGGAACCATACTGGAGTCAAACACACACAGCATTGTTGGCTGTCCGTCTGTTAGGTGTAATTGGGACAAGAACGTACATTTACAACCCCAACAACACCCAGACATTGGGCAAAAAATGTGAACTATTTAGGGAAAGTAAATATGCAAACTCTCTGGTAGTCATTGGCCATTACATACAAAGCAGTAGCCCTGTCATTTGGAGTAGTCATTTGTTTTCATCTGTCTTGCAGCTCGTTTCTGCATCATGGAGTAGGGTGAAGTTACACCTAGACGCTGATATTGGGTCAGTTTTGCATATACCCCCCCCCCCCCAATGGTTAGGACATGGGGAGGGGAAGCTGATCCTAGATCTGTACTTCGGGGAAACCTCACCCCGGACCCTGCATCATACCAGACACAGGAAACTGACAGTCCAAGTGCATAACATTTCCTTATCATCAAGCTCGTCTAGCTCCGATAGGTGGTTTATGATAAATAAGCCCATAACCATGCGAGTTTTTATCCAGTACCTTTTTTTTTTTGGCTCAAGGGCCCCAAAGTTTTTTTWATCTCAGTTCCTTATGGCAGCCCTGCTTGGCTGTCTTATCTCTGAGAGGAGAACATATCTGAGTCTTTTCTAGTTCCTGTCCTTAGCCCAGCTCTTCCTTGGCCTTGCCCTGTTTGCGAGGCATCTTCTTACTGCTGCTGTCCTCCAGCTCCTTGTTCTTGTAGTAGTGGGGAGCCACCTCCAGCAGCCAGCTGCTGTCTATCTCAATCACCTTGAGCCAATGTCTTTGTGGAGATGCAGAGGTTGAACGGATGAATCTCTGCATGTGTGGTTCCCACCGTAAAGCATGGAGGTGGGGTGTGGTGGTGCTTTAGCTGGTGATTTATTTAAAAAAATTCAAGGCACAATTAACCAGCATGGCTACCATAGCATTCTGCAGCATACGCCATCACAATCTGGTTAGCGCTTAGTGGGACTATCATTTGTTTTCAACACGCAAATGACAAGCCAACACACCTCCAGCGCGCAGTAGGCTATTTATACCAAGAAGGAGAGGATGGAGTGCTGCATCAGTGACCTGGTCTCCACAATATGACACCGTACTCGACCCAATTGAGATGGTTTTGAGATAGAGTTGGAACCGCAGAGTGAATAAAAAGCAGC
>NC_036845.1:14786053-14802334 GCF_002910315.2 Salvelinus sp. IW2-2015
AGGCAGAGAAAGAAGTTAAAATAAAGGGGGAAAATATATTAACATTAAATTCAAAGTAATGTAAGAATAACAGCCCGCCCCTTTAATCGTATTCAGTCTGCCAACCCATTCTGTCCCAGTGCCTTCGGAAAGTATTCAGAACCCTTGACTTTTTCCACATTGTGTTACGTTACAGCCTTATTCTAAAATGTATTAACATGTTTTTTACCCTCAATCTACACACAATACACCACAATGATAAAACAAAACCAAGTTTAGAACTTTTTGCTAATTTACACAGTACCAGTCAAAGTTTGGACACACCTCATTCCAGAGATTTTCCTGTTTTTTTTTAACTATTTTCTTCATTGTAGAATATTGAAAATAAAAACTATGAAATAAACATATGGAATCATGTAGTAACCAAAATAAGTGTTAAACAAATCAAAATATATTTAATATTTGGGATTCTTCAAGTAGCCACCCCTTTGCCTTGATTGACATGTTTGCACACGCTTGTGCATTCTCTCAACCAGCTTCATGAGTAGTCACCTGGAATGCAATTTCAATTAACAGGTGTTGCCTTGTTAAAAGTTAATTTGTGGGGATTTCTTTCCTTCTGAATGCGTTTGAGCCAATCCAGTTGTGGTTGTGACAAAGGTAGGGGTGGTATGACAGAATAATAACCCTATTTGGGAAAAGACCAAGTTTCATGTTATGGAATAGAACAGCCCAAATAAGCTAAGATTGAAAAACGCCACGTCCTCATTACTTTAAGACCCCCAATAACATTATATCAAGAAACTTTGGAAAGTTTCCTTTCAGTGCAGCAGACAAAAAGTGCTGAGCATATGTGGGAACTCCTTCAAGACTGTTCGAAAAGCATTCCAGGTGAAGCTGGGTGAGAGAATGCCAAGAATGTGCAAAGCTGTCATCAACGGAAAGAGTGGAAACTTTCAAATATCTAAAATATATTTTGATTTGTTCAACACTTMTTTGGTTACTACATGATTCCATATGTGTTATTCCATAGTTTTGATGTCTTCATTATTATTCTACAATGTAAAAAAAATAGTAKAAATAAAGAAAAACCCTTGAATGAGCAGGTGTCCAAACCTTTGATTGGTACTGAATAAAAATGGTTTACTACTCCCTTCATAGAACAGCGCAAACTGGCTCTAACCAGAATAGAAAGAGGAGTGGGAGGCCCGGGTGCACAGCTGAGCAAGAGAACAAGTACATTAGAGTGTCTAGTTTGTGAAACAGATGCCTCACAAGTCCTCAACTGGCAGTTTCATTAAATAGTACCCGCAAAACACCAGTCTCAACTTCAACAGTGAAGAGGCGACTRCAGAATGCCGGCCTTCTAGGCAGAGTTGCAAAGAGAAAGCCATATCTCAGACTGGCCAATAAAAATAAAAGATTACACGGGTTAAAGAACACAGATACTGGATAGAGGAACTCTGCCTTGAAGCCCAGCATCCCGGAGTCGCCTCTTCACTGTTGACGTTGAGACTGGTGTTTTGCGGGTACTATTTAATGAAGCTGCCAGTTGAGGACTTGTGAGGTGTCTGTTTCTCAAACTAGACAAACTAATGTACTTGTTCTCTTGCTCAGTTGTGCACRGGGGCCTCCCACTCCTCTTTCTATTCTGGTTAGAGCCAGTTTGCYCTGTTCTGTGAAGGGAGTAGAACACAGCGTTGTACGAGATCTACAGTTTCTTGGCAATTTCTCCCAATAGCCTTAATTTCTCAGAACAAGAATAGACTGACGAGTTTCAGAAGAAAGTTATTGGTTTCTGGCCATTTTGAGCCTGTAATCGAACCCACAAATGCTGATGCTCCAGATACTCAACTAGTCTAAAGAAGGCCAGTTGTATTGCTTCTTTAATCAGCACAACAGTTTTCAGCTTAATTGCAAAAGGGTTTGCTAATGATCAATTAGCCTTTTAAAATGATAAACTTGGATTAGCTAACAACGTGCCATTGTAACACAGGAGTGATGGTTGCTGATAATGAGCCTCTGTACGCCTATGTAGATATTCTATTAAAAGAAAAATCTGCCGTTTCCAGCTACAATAGTAATTTACAACATTAACKATGTCTACACTGTATTTCTGATTAATTTGATGTTATTTTAAAAATGGACAAAWATGTTTTGCTTTTCTTTAAAAAACAAAGACATTTCTATGTGACCCCAAACTTTTAAACGGTAGTGTAAGTATTCAGACACTTTACTCAGTACTTTGTTGAAGCACCTTTGGCAGCGATTGCATCATTGAGTCTTCTTGGGTATGATGCTACAAGCTTGGCACACCTGTATTTGGTGAGTTTCTTATATTCATCTCTGCAGATCCTCCAGGTTGGATGGGGAGCGTTGCTGCACAGTTATATACAAGTCTTTCCAGAGATGTTCGATCAGGTTCAAGTCCGGGCACTGGTTGGGCCAGTCAAGGACATTCAGAGACTTGTCCRGAAGCCACTCCTGCACTGTCTTGGCTGTGTGCTTAGGGTCMTTGTCCTGTTGGAAGATGAACCTTCARCCCAGTCTGAGGTCCTGAGCACTCTGGAGTAGGTTTTCATCAAGGATCTCTCTGTACTTTTCTCCTTTCATCTTTGCCTCGATCCCGACTAGCCTCCCTGTCCCTGCCGCTGAAAAACATCACAGCATGATGCTGCCACCACCATGRTTTACCATAGGGATGGTGCCAGGTTTCCTCCAGASTTGACGCTTGGCATTCAGGCCAAAGAGRTCAATCTTGGTTTCCTCAGACCAGAGGATCTTGTTTCTCATGGTCAGAGTCTTTAGGTGCCTTTTGGCAAACTCCAAGAGGGCTGTCGTGCCTTTTACTGAGGAGTGGCTTCCGTCTGGCCACTGTACCAAAAAGGCCTGATTGGTAGAGTGCTGCAGATGGTTGTCATTCAGGAAGGTTCTCCCATCTCCACAGAGGAACTCTGTCAGAGTGACCATCGGGTTCTTGGTCACCTCCCTGACCAAGGCCCTTTTCCCCCGATGGCTCAGTTTGGCTGGGCGGCCAGCTCTAGGAAGAGTCTTGGTGGTTCCAAACTTCTTCCATTTAAGAATGATGGAGGCCACTGTGTTCTTGGGGACCTTCAATGCTGCAGACCTTTTTTGATACCCTTCCCCAGATCTGTGCCTCGACACAATCCTGTCTCGGAGTTCTACGGAAAATTCCTTCGACCTCAGGGCTTGGTTTTTGCTCTGACATGCACTGTCAACTGTGGGACCTTAAATAGACAGGTGTTGAGCCTTTCCCAAATCAATGTCCAATCAATGAATTTACCACAGGTGGAACTCCAATTAGTTGGAGAAACATCTCAAGGATGATCAATGGAAACAGGATGCATCCAAAGCTCAATTTTCGAGTCTCATAGCAAAGGATCTGAAAACTTATGTAAATAAGGATATTCTGTTTTTTAATTTTTTTTATTTCTAAAAAACCTGTTCTGCTTTGTCATTATGGGGTATTGGTGTGAAACATTTCTGAGAATTTGTATTTAATTTAATCCATTTTGAGAATAAGGCTGTAACGTTAACCAAAATGTGGAAAAAAGTCACAGGGGTCTGAATACTTTTTGAAGGCATTGTATATAATCACTGTATACAAAGACAATGCTACCTGGAGTCACTTGATATAATATTATAATAATACTTATATACTACTAATAATAATAACAACAGTGGCAATACAAGCACAACTCTCCCCTAAAGTTTTACTTTGTCCTTCACGGTGGTGGATTGATATCCATCTGACTCCAGATCTTCCTCACACGGAGAAGATACACTACAAAACTGGACCACAGACCTACTAGTTACTGATGAGAAAGACTGTCTCATGAAACTCCTTGATGGTGAAAGAACGCAGCTCGTGGTAAGATTGAGCCACGGGGCTGCTCCTCGAACAGGGAGCTGGTTGGGTGGAACGTAGACTGTCCTGCGGTGGTGCTTCAACCGTCATTGGTAGCCCCCCTTGCTGAAGCCGGCCGTGTGGTAGAAATACCCCTCCGACTCATGGCCTGAGAGAGCATCATTTTCTATTTATTTCACCTTCATTTTACATGGTTGTCCATTTGAGGTCAATACATATTTGAAATGAAGTGTCAGTGAAGAGAGACAAAGTGTGAGTGAATGTATGTGTGCACGCTGTGAGAGAGTGAGTGGTGATGTTGTTACTGAGATGGGAAAGGGTTAGCACAGGGTCCCAATTACATTCAGCCGTGGGCCAATTTTTCTTTGAGCGGTATGGGCGAAACATAGTTAAAAATAAATCATTTGTAATAAATCATTTGTTATTAAATAAATCATTTGTACACTGACAATTGATGGCAAAAATCCCAAACAGATTTAGTATTGACAAAAACAGAGTCCTTTCAAACCTTGATTTCATACAATCTATACGTGGGAATACTTGGGAACAMATTTCCAAAATTAAAATCACTTTGAAATGATTTCCTGGTGATTTAATAGTCTTTTCAAAATTATTTAAAACAATATATATATATATATTTTATTTTTTTAATMACTTGGGTTTCCAAATAAAATCACCCACAGACTGCCTTTTGGGGAGACCTTGTGTAGCAGTTTCACTGGAGGATGGACTATGATGATGGGAATTGGGAAAGCAGAGTGTCCATTCAGATGCATATTAAGTGAACTCAACCTGCCTCTCCAACTGAGTGGCCGGRTTAACAACCGGCATGATTTAAGAACTGTTTTCATGAGCAGACAAAAACTAATCCCATCACCTATAAAGGGGTCCATTCAATCCCTCAGATCTGGTGTGAAGTGATACGCTTGTATCTCCATTGAATACTACTGCTAGAGCAGTGCTTTCTAAATTTGCACAGTCACTGGTTTAAAGGGGCATGCACACAGATGTAGSGTGAAGCATATTCACACATTGGCTACACATGTAACAAAGAGCTTGGTGTCAGGTAGCAAATTAGAAGTGGAACAAAGTGGTCTAGGCCAGTGTTTCCCAGCTCCGGTCCTCCAGTACCCCCAACAGCACACTTTTAGTTGTAGCACCAGACAAAAACACCTGATTCAACATGGAGGGCTTGATGTTTAGTTGACAAGTTGAATCAGGTGTGCTGTTTGGGGGGGGGGGTACCCGAGGACTGGGGTTGGGAAACACTGGTCTACGCTCTAGGAGGGTGTTTAAAAAAAATACATGGTTTACAAGATGAAGCGATTTTATAGTGTGTTCATTGTCATGAGGTTAAGGTGCGTTCAGTCACACCGACCTTGCGGATGGGCACAATGTCGCCGCCTGAGCTGCACACCTCCACCTCGATCCTGTCCATCAGGCCCTCCAGCTGCTCCCTGACATCCCGCGCCCGCTTCATGGAGCGGAACTGGATGAAGTTCTCATAGCACCACTGGGTGGAGTAGCCACTCTCCAGCCACTGAGGGACAAATGAAGCAGTCAATATCACAGACTGAAAACAAAACATAGAACAGCGTTTCCCAAACACGTTTTGTTTTTTGCCCTAACGCTACACAGCTCATTCAAATGATCAAAGCTTGATGATTAGTTGATTATTTGAATCAGCTGTGTAGTGCTTGGTCAAAAACCTTGTGGTCCCGAGGACCAAGTTTGGGAAACCCTGACATAGAACTTTGAGTTTTGCTCCAAATCAGGACAAAACAGGGGGGGCTTTTAAGCCCCCAAATATTTAACGTTTTTTTTGGATTTTAGTTTTTGGTCAAAAAATACTAAAATCACCAGGGATTCAGCAAAAAATTTGTTAAATATAGAAAATCTGTTCCCAAGTATTCCCACAAATAATTTTAAAAAGGAGTCATGTGATCGTGCCTCAATGTAATTAAGGTATGYAATTATTATTTTCAAATACAACCTCTTTTTGGGCTTACTTGTTTTCAATTTGCAGTGTACAAATAATTATGTTCCAGCCCCCCYACCCGCTGCTKTYACAAAAATCAGCCCGCTGCTGAAKCTAGATGCCTTCCCCTGCATTAGGGCATTACCATGGTAAAATTGTTTGCAACAGAAAAACGAAAATGCAGTTCTTATTGGACACGTTCAGGTAGTCCCTCCATGTTTCAGTCCATTTAAAAAAATAAAAAAATTATACAGTTGGTGCCAAATGAATATGACCCAAAACTGCTACCCTGAAACCTTATATYAAACAAGTGAAAACAACAAAGTGGGGTAGTATCACATCTTTATCCTAACTATCAAACCCAATCCTCCTGACCTGTGTGTAGACGTTGAGCAGCACCATATGGTCTCCTCCGGGGACCACAAAGTTCTGCCTGGCGTTGTCAGCGTGAACCACCTTGTCTTTGGGCCGGTAGAAGATGGAGTTGTTCACAGACAGCATAGCAGCGATGGTCAACACCTCCTCAGAACACTTATACCTAGAGAGACAGAGGAAGATGGGAATGTTCAGTGAAAAACATAAAAGGTATTTCATGTCCTGTTGAATAATTGGCACTCAATAGTATTGAGTGAGAGGGGGAAAGAGAGAGAAAGGGGAAAGATGAGCAAGGTAACAGAACAATAAGAATAATGAATTCCAAGATGATCATTTATTCCAGGCGAGTACGCAGGATTGCCATAGAGACTCACTGTTCTGAGGCCAGGATTGCCATAGAGGCTCACTGTTCTGAGGCCAGGATTGCCATAGAGACTCACTGTTCTGAGGCCAGGATTGCCATAGAGGCTCACTGTTCTGAGGCCAGGATTGCCATAGAGGCTCACTGTTCTGAGGCCAGGATTGCCATAGAGACTCACTGTTCTGAGGCCAGGATTGCCATGAAGACTCACTGTTCTGAGGCCAGGATTGCCATAGAGCTCACTGTTCTGAGGCCAGGATTGCCATAGAGACTCACTGTCTGAGGCCAGGATTGCCATAGAGGCTCACTGTTCTGAGGCCAGGATTGCCATAAGAGCTCACTGTTCTGAGGCCAGGATTGCCATAGAGACTCACTGTTCTGAGGCCAGGATTGCCATAGAGACTCACTGTTCTGAGGCCAGGATTGCCATAGAGACTCACTGTTGAGGCCAGGATTGCCATAGAGGCTCACTGTTTCTGAGGCCAGGATTGCCATAGAGACTCACTGTTCTGAGGCCAGGATTGCCATAGAGACTCACTGTTCTGAGGCCAGGATTGCCATAGAGACTCACTGTTTGAAGGCCAGGATCATCTTGCTCAGCATAGGGTCCACCGGCAGCTCAGCCATCCTGCGGCCCAACTGGAACACAACACTCATTACATGACCTTTCACATCAAATAGTCACCTTTCTAAGGTATTAGAAGSCAATATGTTCATRCACCTGTCTAATGGTGATGGAATCTATTTGCCCTATTATATAGCCTTCCTTAATTCCCAGAGGTCATTTTCACTTTTTAGGTTAGATTTATTTGCACCAAAGAATAAATGGAAAGACAAAACAGTACAGATAAAAACCACATCACAAAAACCAACACACAAATATAAGTACAAAAAAAGTTTTGCAATCAGTTAAACAAAGCATACTAATTATAACTGTACATGATATACTCAGTATACAAGAAAAAACCTGTTTGATTGTGTGTGTGTGTGTGTGTGTGTGTGTGTGTGTGCGCGTGTGAGAGAGTGGGGGTTAGGCTACATGGAGGAGACTACTGGGTAGTTTGGTTCATAGGGCTGACCCCTAATCTACGCTTGAAGTTATTGAGGGATGATGATGTTTTGGCAATGTGAAGATAGGAATTCCAGAGTATGGAACCTCTGTACCGGCTAGAGAATTGACTATGTACGGTGCGGCAGTGGGAGGGTAAAGGTTATCGCAGTGATTTGTGAATTAACTTGAATTAACTTGGGCTCCCGAGTGGCGCAGCAGTCTAAGGCACTGCAACTCAGTGCAAAAGGCAGTCCTTGGCAGTCCCTACAGTCCCTGGTTCGAATCCAGGCTGAATCATATCCGGCCGTGATTGAGAGTTCAATAGGGCGGTGCACAATTGGCCCAGCGTTGTCCGGGGTTTTGCCGGGGTAGGCCGTCATTGTAAATAAGAATTTGTTCTTAACTGACTTGCCTAGTTAAATAAAAGGTTAAATAAAAATTTTAAAACCATTGAAGGGTTTAGGTAAGTTGTCTGGMAAGTATGTATATTTGTAGATGAAGATGCATCATTTGAGTATATTAATGCTGAAGTAAATGATAATTTAAGTAAATGAGATARGGGTAAATGAAGCTATAGTATAGTGTTAGGAAGCAAGCCTGATGACCCAAATCACTTATCTTTCTGATGACACCAAAGGACTTCACCACTTTMRTGCACACAAAGTGAATATGATTTTTCCAGGACAACTTTTCATCAACTAGAACACCTAGGAATATAGTAGATGAAACCTGGTCCATTTCATTCCCACCAATTGAGATTCTGGTTCTTTTAAAAAATATTTCTTATTCATTTTTATCATTTAAAGATAATTTGTTTATCTGGAKATTCAGAAAACTTGCCCATGCTTGAGTTGGCTTCGTTGATTATTGAATCAAAATTCTTGTCTGATAAAATCAAGTTGGTATCCTCAGCAAAAAGAATGGGAAGTACYGTAGAAGACACAGCAGCAAGGTCAATGATATAGATTAGGAATAACAAAGGTCCAAGGATCAAACCCTGTGGAATGCCACAGGATATCTTGGTAGATGCACAACCATTTGCATATACAACTTGTTCTCTATCATATACAGAATTATATAGCCACATGTATAATCATGAAAACAATTTAGCAAGTAATATGTCATGATCAWCTGTGTCAAAGGCTTTGGATAAATCTAGAAAGATGCTAAGAGCGTAATTCATTGTTCTTCAGGGCTGTAAATATTTTATTTTCAAGTTATAAAAGAGCCAAATCAAGTAGTTTTTTTTACAAAAAACATATTGGTGCTCATATAGAATACAGTGTTGGTTTAACATTCAACATTCTTTTATACACCAGTTCCTCTAGGATTTCAGAAAAACATGGTAGTACAGATATTGTGCAATAATTTGTAAAAGATCTTGGATCTTATAGAGGGGGACAACWTTGGCAATTTTCAAATCTTTAGGAACAATASCAGTWTGCATTGATTTGGTGAAGTAAGATATACGTTAGAGGCTCAATAATGGAGGAAGACACTGATTTCACCAAAAAGGCACCTCATCATTACTTGCTGCTGATTTCTTTAAGTTACCAATCACCTCCATTACATCAGGTGGATCAAACTAAAGCAGAGAAAGGAAATGTTCCTTAACGTAATCCAAGGGATTTCCTTGAAATGTTTTGGACTTTCATTGACAGAGAGGAACCCACATTCACCAAAAAGTTATTAGATTCACATGAGATAACATCAGGATCYCTATAGGTCTTATTTCCAACATTAAATTGAGATGGGATAGCCGTAGAAGCCTTTTTCTTATTCAACTGATTTAACAAGGAAGGGAGGAGGGAACGGTGACAATACGATATAAAAGTATTGGAATGTTGCCGTTGTTTTGATAGACAGTCAGGCGTTAGTTACCTTGGTGAGCTCTCCGAGGTGGTTGAGTGCACCCAGTGCGTACAGCTGCTCCAGAGCTAGCACCAGGGTCTCGTGAGGGGGCGGGTCCATGAAGTCAAAGTGGATAAGGTCATTAATTCCTGTCAGGGAAAAATATATGCCACTCTAATGTAAAACAAATCGACACGTGGGTTTAAGACACTCATAATGAGGCCCAGGCCCTTTGCTCCACTAGGAGCTCAAACTAATAAGTCAAGTAAGTCAAACTCATAATAGTGAACTACAGACTACACTTAAATAGATTACTTCAAGAGGACTTCTGTTCTTTTTAAAACATGTTGTTTTCTGACTTATCACTGTAACATGATTTTGTTACGTAAAGCATTTGTTCCATACCCAAGCTCTTGAGCAGTAGCACTACGTTGCCCAGGTTGGTTCGCTGGATCTCGGGCACGGTGGACTCCTCCATCTCGTGTTTAAACGCCCACGCAGTGTAGAGACGGAAACACTTCCCAGCAGCCACTCTGCCTGCACGACCTGCTCGCTGATTGGCTGAGGCCTGTGGTGGATCAAAACACAGATGGAGTCAGCAAAATGGTCAGAATGTTGTCCAGAGAACTAAAAACAAAATCTACAAAAAGACAGTCAAAGAAACAGGTGTTTGAAATACTGGCAAGCGGCATCTTCCACAACCACGGTACAATAACCCCGAAAAGAGTCACATGAATGATACTTTCAAGGACAATGACCATGAAATGTCTCGTTTGAAAACCAAAGCTAGCGTGTTACCCGTGAGCAAGGCGTGACAATCAGAGACTCCATCCCAGTGCGGGCGTTATAGCTCTTCTGCTTGCAGAAGCCTGGATCTATGACGTATATGATCCCATCGATGGTTAGAGAGGTCTCTGCAATGTTAGTGGCCACCACCACCTAAGGAAAAAGAGAGAGGACACTTTGTACATCAGATAACGTGTTTGTCAGGAACATCCACAAGAGAATGAGAAACACGGAGGCAGGAATCTGAAGAATGTCTTAAATGATCAAATCAAATCAAATTATATTTGTCACATGCACCGAATACAACAGGTGTACACCTTACAGTGAAATGCTTACTTACAAGCCCTTAACCAACGATGCTTTAAGTAAAAAAAAAACATTTTTTTAAGTAAAAAATAGATAAGTAGAAAACAGAAAATAAAATGAACAAATAATTAAACAGCATCAGTAAAATAAAAAGTGAGGCTATATACAGGGGGTACCGGTACAGAGTCAATGTGCGGGGGAACCGGTTAGTCGAGGTAATTGAGGTAATATGCACATGTAGGTAGAGTTAAAGTTACTATGCATAGATTATAAACAGAGTAGCAGCATCGTAAAAGAGCAGTCTGGGTAGCCCTTGGATTAGCTGTTCAGGAGTCTTATGGCTTGAGGGTAGAAGCTGTTAAGAAGCTATTTGGACCTCGACTTGGCACTCCGGTACCGCTTGCCGAGAACAGTCTATGACTAGGGTGGCTGGAGTCTTTGACAATTTCTAGGGCCTTCCTCTGACACTGCCTGGTATAGAGGTCCTGGATGGCAGGAAGCTTGGCCCCAGTGATGTACTGGGCCGTACGTACTACCCTCTGTAGTGTCTTGCGGTCGGAGGCCGAGCAGTTGCCATACCAGGCAGTGATGCAACCAGTCAGGATACTCTCGATGGTGCAGCTATAGAACCTTTTGAGGATCTGAGAACCCATGCCAAAACGTTTCAGTCTTCTGAGGGGAAATAGGTTTTGTCGTGCCCTCTTCACGACTGCCTTAGTGTGTATGGACCATGATAGTTTGTTAGTGATGTGGACACCAAGGAACTTGAAGCTCTCAACCTGCTCCACTACAGCCCCGTCGATGAGAATGGGGGTGTGCTCGGTCCTCCTTTTCCTGAAGTCCACATTCATCTCCTTTGTCTTGATCACGTTGAGGGAGAGGTTGTTGTTGTTGTCTGACCTCCTCCCTATAGGCTGTCTCATCGTTGTCGGTGATCAGGCCTACCACTATTGTGTCATCGGCAAAGTTGATGATGGTGTTGGAGTCGTGCCTGGCCATGCAGTCATGAGTGAACAGGGAGTACAGGAGGGGACTGAGCACGCACTCCTGAGGGGCCCCCGTGTTTAGGATCAGCGTGCGGATGTGTTATTCCCTACCCTTACCACCTGGAGGTCGGCCCGTCAGGAAGTCCATGAACCTGTTGCAGAGGAAGGTGTTTAGTCCCAGGGTCCTTAGCTTAGTGATGAGCTTTGAGGGCACTATGGTGTTGAGCTGTAGTCTGTAGTCAATGAATAGCATTCTCACATAGGTGTTCCTTTTGTCCAGGTGGGAAAGGGCAGTGTGGAGTGCAATAGAGATTGCATCATCTGTGGATCTGTTGGGGCGGTATGCAAATTGGAATGGGTCTAGGGTTTCTGGGATAATGGTGTTGATGTGAGCCATGACCAGCCTTTCAAAGCACTTCATGGCTACTGACATGAATGCTACGGGTCGGTAGTCGTTTAGGCAGGTTACCTTAGTGTTCTTGGGCACAGGGACTATGGTGGTCTGCTTGAAACATGTTGGTATAACAGATTCAGACAGGGAGAGGTTGAAAATGTCAGTGAAGACACTATCCAGTTGGTCAGCGCATGATCGGAGTACATGTCCTGGTAATCCGTCTGGCCCTGCGGCCTTGTGAATGTTGACCTGTTTAAAGGTCTTACTCACATCGGCTACGGAGAGCGTGATCACACAGTCGTCTGGAACAGCTGGTGCTCTCATGCATGTTTCAGTGTTACTTGCCTCGAAGCGAGCATAGAAGTAATTTAGCTCGTCTGGTAGGTTTGTGTCACTTGGCAACTCTGGGCTGTGCTTCCCTTTGTAGTCTGTAATAGTTTGCAAGCCCTTCCACATCCGACGAGTGTCGGAGCCGGTGTAGTACGATTCAATCTTAGTCCTGTATTGACGATTTACCTGTTTGATGGTTCATCGGAAAGCATAGTGGGATTTCTTATAAGCTTCCGGGTTAGAGTCCCGCTCCTTGAAAGCGGCAGCTCTAGCCTTTAGCTTAGTGCGGATGTTGCCTGTAATCCATGGCTTCTGATTGGGGTATGTACGTACGGTCACTGTGGGGACGACGTCATCGATGCACTTATTGATGAAGCCAATGACTGATGTGGTGTACTCCTCAATGCCATCGGAGGAATCTCGGTACATATTCCCGTCTGTGCTAGCAAAACAGTCGTGTAGCTTAGCATCTGCTTCATCTGACCACTTTTTTATTGACCGAGTCACTGGTGCTTCCTAATTTAGTTTTTGCTTGAAAGCAGGAATCAAGAGGATAGAATTGTGGTCAGATTTTCCAAATGGAGGACGAGGGAGAGCTTTGTACGCATCTCTATGTGTGGAGTAAAGGTGGTCTAGAGTTTTTTCCCCTCTGGTTGCACATTTAACATGCTGATAGAAATTAGGTAAAACTGATTTAAGTTTCCCTGCATTAAAGTCCCTGGCCACTAGGAGCGCCGCCTCTGGATGTGCGTTTTCCTGTTTGCTTATGGCCGTATACAGCTCATTGAGTGCAGTCTTAGTGTCCGTATCAGTCTGCGGTGGTATATAGACAGCTACAAAAAATATAGATGTAAACTCTCTTGGTAAATAGTGAGGTCTACAGCTTATCATGAGATACTCTACCTCAGGCGAGCAAAACCTTGAGACTTCCTTTGATTTCGTGCACCAGCTGTTTACAAAGACCGTTGTCCCTTGTCTTACCAGAGACCGCTGTTCTATCCTGCCCGAAAAAAGCTTAAACCCGCCAGCTGTATGTTAATCATGTTGTCGTTCAGCCACGACTCGGTGAAACATAAGATATTACAGTTTTTAATGTCCCGTTGGTAGGATATACGTGCTCGTAGTTCGTCTATTTTATTATCGATTGATTGTACGTTGGCTAATAGGACCGATTGGAAAGGTAGAGTACCCTCTCGGCAACGGATCCTTAAAAGGCACCCGCACCGTAGTCCACGATATCTCTGTCTTTTCCTCCTGTGAATGACGGGAACGAGGGCCTTGTCGGGTGTCTGGAGTAAATCCTTCCCGTCTGACTCGTTGAAGAAGAAGAATTCCTCCAGTACGGGGTGAGTAATCGCTGCCCTGATATCAAGGAGCTCTTTTCGGTCATAAGACACGGTGGCAGAAACATTATGTACAAATTAAGTTATAAATAAAACGCGAAAAAACACACAAAATTGGTTACGGGATCGTTAAAACGGCGGCCATCTCCTTCAGTTGGGTTGGATTTCCATTTGAGTAAGGAAAATAATGCATACATATTTTCTAACATTATTTGATCACAGAGGATAAAACATATTTCCAAAGTGGTCCTTGAGCACCCCCTAGTGGCACAAGTTTAAATGGACAGAAGAGGTCCTCTCACCTTGCGTGAGCCAGGTGGTGTGGGGCTGAAGATCTTGGCCTGCATGTCGGAAGGTAGGTTGGCGTAGATGGGAAGCACCAAAAGCTCAGATATCTTAGAGCCCAGACGCCTGCATCTCTCCTGCAGCAGCTCACAGCAAGTCTCAATCTCCTCCTGTGGAAATAGAGAGAGCGGGCCGAGAGGTAAAGGACACACACTTTGACGAAATGTATGTGTCACTTTAATTTATTCACACTTGGTAAGTTGATGAAACACATTCTCATTGTACAGCAACGACCTGGGGAATAGGTTACAGGGGAAGGAGGAGTGAAATGAGGCGCAATTGGAGCTGGGGGATTTGATAGGTGGGATGACAGTATAGGGATAGATCAGGAATTGAAGCCAGGACATCGGGGGTTAACCACCCCTACTCTTACGATAAGTGCAAGGGATCTAAGTGACCACAGAGAGTCAGGACACCGTTTAACCGTCCATCTGAAAGACGGCACCTACACATTAAAGCACATACAAGAATGAATAGACTATAGATGGTTGCTGATGTAGTGGTGATTTAGAGATGTAGGTGTCGATTTAGTAGAGATGTGTGTGATTTATGTAGATGTAGTGGTGATTTAGAAGATGTAGTGTGATTTAGTAGATGTAGTTGATTTAGTAGATGTAGTGTGATTTAGTAGATGTAGTGTGTGATTGTAGTAGGATTGTGGTAGCCTAGCTAGGATGCTATGTAGGATCTAGTCAGAGAGAGCATGCATGTGCGTAGACTGCTGTAGTGACGATCTGTAGGATCTGAGCGGTTGAGTGAGAGCAGATGTAATAGTGATGTAGGAGTAAGTGTGTACGATGAGCGTTGACTGATTTGAGTTGAGTGAGACAAGATGTTAATTGACAGTAGTAAGCGTAATGTGTAGTGACCGATGTCGAGGATCTGACGTTGCACGATGAGAGCAGAATGTAAATTGATCGTTAGGTAGCTAATGTGTAGTGACCGATGTAGGATTCTGACGTTGAGTGAGAGCAGATGTAATATGATGTAGTAGCTAATGTGTAGTGACCGATGTAGGATCTGACGTTGAGTGAGAGCAGATGTAACGTGACGTAGTAGCTGACATAATGTGAATGTCAGCATTGAAGTGAGGGGTCAAGGCGCGAGTGTGTCAGACCTGTCCAGTGAGGAAGACCAGACAGTCTCCGGGGGGCTGTGTGACGTGGATCTGTAGCACCGACACAACACAGGCCTCCAGGTAGTCTGCCTCAGGAGCCTAAGAGAGAAGGAAATAGTAAACAAACCATACCAGAGAGCAAAGAGTACAACAGAAGAACAGATAATTGGCCTACATCTTTGATGTACATTAGTATCATCCAGCACTTTTCACGAGTGAAATTATTCACATTCTAAAAGGTATTTACATGATTTACATTACATTATTTATTATTCCATTTCTTCCGCCTTGCCTCAAAGAGTGCACTTATGCCCTTCCTGTCACAGATTTAAAGGCTCTAGATCGGTTTAAACATTGACCGGAGGGAGTTTCCATGTTAAATCCACGGTGGAAAGTGTGCACTTTGGGAGAAGGTTGGAGAATGGGGATGCAATCTTTTGTCCTGAGGCCATTCCACTAAACAGATTGTCAGCAGCGATACCTTAGTGTAAAAGATGTCCACAGGGAACCTCCTGCCGGGGATTCTGAAGACAGGGGCGTCATCGAAGAAGCAGGAGAAGCGCTCTGTGTCCAGGGTGGCGCTGGCCACCAGCACCTTCAGGTCCGGACGGAACCGGGCGATGTCCTTGATCAGGCCAAACAGGATGTCTGTGTGCAGCGTCCGCTCGTGAGCCTCGTCAATGATGACCACACTGAGAGAGAGGAAGGGATCGTTGATCATGTATTGTTATCCTGTCATACTGACTATAAACAATATGGCAGGGGATTATTTCATTTCATAATATACCACTTTTAAACATAAACCTCTACATATAGAAAACATGTCTAAAGAGAAGGACAGACGGGGCATATAGTGGTACCTGTAGCTGGCCAGATCAGGCTCTGTGAGGAACTCCCTGAGCAGCATTCCGTCAGTCATGTATTTGAGTACTGTCCTCTCCGACGTACAGTCCTCAAAACGGATACTGTAGCCTACCTGAGGAAGAAAGGGGTGGTTGGACACATAAGGTGAGTTTATGTTTTCTACCATATACAGTAAGAATTACGTATGCTTCATCAGAGTGAGAGAGAGCGCGTGAGAGTGGTTGTGCCATATTCACCTCGTTGCCCAGCTTGACGCCCACTTCTTGTGCCACCCTGGCTGCTACGGACATGGCTGCCACTCTACGGGGCTGGGTACACCCAATCTT
>NC_036845.1:14803644-14804526 GCF_002910315.2 Salvelinus sp. IW2-2015
TCAGCCACACAAATCAATGCCTATAATCTCTTTGTTTTAACATTCGACAGTCCTCCATTCACAGTAATGTCTGAAAAGTCACGTGATTTACATAAAAATATGACCAGTCCCTGCCCACTTAGTGATGTATGCCTAGTTAGCYCGGTCAAATGCCGCCCGCCAACTCCAAACCGAGGTAACGGTGATGCCAGGCAGGCAGCTAGCTAACTAACTTTGTAGCCAGATTCGTTCTTAAATTATTTTTAAGTTGTGTGGTCGACAGCAGAAATAATGAGTGAAGGGAAGGATACAATGAAACTGAAAACGTATCATTTCCACAAGGAATAGGAGGATAATAATTTTTTTCGTCATGTCGAACTCAAAATGCGTGTGACTCATCTGTCATAATAGCATCGCTATCCCAAAGAAAGGTAACATAGAACAACATTTTAAAACACAAAACCCAGGAAATTGATTTTCCAGCGAAGACTGAATTACGAAGAAGGTACAAGAACTAAACAAATCAACTGGCAGCGCAGCAGTCACAGTCCTGTGACCAAAGGGAAGGCGGCAACCATAGCATCTTATCGTGTGAATCGCATTCTTACTAAGCATAAAAAGTAATTCAAAGATGGGGAGATGATCAAGGAAGCATTTATTGAGGCTGCAGATTCGCTGTTTGGGGATTTTAAGAATAAGACTGAAATTATGGCTGCCATCATTGACATTCAGTTGTCCAGAAATACGGTGACAAGAAGAAGTGAGGGAATAGCGGAGAACCTCGAGGATCAACTGAAGYAGGATATRGACAACTGCGAGTGTTATTCCCTCCAGTTTGACGAGTCCACAGARATGGTAGATGTGGCACAGTTATGCATTTTCATCAGAATGGTATTTGACAAC
>NC_036845.1:14804551-14826503 GCF_002910315.2 Salvelinus sp. IW2-2015
AGTGATTGCATTCACTTTCGCATACTGGTCTGCTCCCTAGGCATTGAGCCAGGTAGCCCTGTCAAATCCCACGGTGAGTCGGCTCAAAAAAAGTGAGTTAGCGCTATGCTAGGATTAAGCAGGTGGAGTAAATGAGTATGATTCTCGTGTTATTCACATGCAAAATGATTACTTTGCTAATAAAAATCTTTAATCATGCCTTTTTTTTCCAATGAAATAATTTAAAATTTCTAAATCTTTTTATGGAAAAGAGATGTACTGTTTCTGGACGATGCACCATGCTACATTGTTGACAACTTGTTTCAAAAGGGACGCTCCTCCCATCACCAATTTTTGTCCGTTACGTCACAGGGCCGGGTGCACGTAGTCAGGTATATTGACCAAATCTATTGACAACCATCTGACAATAACACACAGGAGCCAAAATTTTATTGTATTTCCTTTTATAACCGTAAAAAACACTAGATTACAGTTGTCAAATGTACGCACACAACGTTTTAAAGTGTTCGCATTTTTAGCTAACCTTAACCATAATTATCCGAACCTGCTACATTAATTCTCCAAAACCTGCTTGAAAGCCATTACTGACAAACTGTTATCCAATCTAGTCAAAACAGTGTCTTGCAGTGTTACTGACTACAACATATGTGCATGTGTAGCAATATTTTTCTTTAATAATTCATTACCAGTCTCCGGCGAAGAATTTGTGTGGACTCCAGCTTCACTGACCATCATTGTCCACCGGGCTCAATTCCAGGCAAGCTCGACTTTATCAGATTTAATAAAGTCGCTCATTGTTTGACAAATTTCAGCAGAGTCTTGCAAAAACGGTGACACACAAAGTCAAAGTTTAGACCTATCCAACAACAGCTGACGCTTTCCCAGCATTTAATGTTATGACGTTTTCTCCTATAAGCACAGAAAAGGCAACGTTACAAACACTTTTACGTTTCATAACTCATGTTCTCTTTGCCGTCGACATGGTGAGTGCCCTAGTGTCAAAAGGCCTACTGTCTGTGACCCACATCAATAGCTTTAGATTCCAATAAACGTGACTCCTTGACGTTTCAGTTCAGTAATAAACGAATATATTTCAAATGTCTATAGTTAAGGATCTCGCTTAAATTGAGAAACACAAAAGAAGAACATTGGAAAAGTATCTATAGAGTTCTCTTGGTTAAAACAAACCTGCCGTTTTAACATGCAACTTTGACATTAATCAAAGGACTGGTGGACAGAAAACTGAGAGGGTCATTAGTGATCAACTTCTGATCTTTTCAACCGTCCGCCACCTAGCTTGGAAGTTTCTATAAATTCACTTACAGGTGTCTTCAGAACTATTCCACACCTTAGCTTTTGCCAGCATTTTTGTGTTGTTACAGCTGAATTTTAAAATGGATTAAATGTAGATTTTTTAAATGATTCTCCACACAACACCCCATTAGTCAAGTGGAAAATGTGGTTCGAAATGTTTACAAATTAATTAAAATGAACAAAGCTGAAAGCCTATGTGTCAAAGTATTCAAAGCCTAGATGAGATCAGGGAACATGTGCCTTAACAAGTCACGTAATAACTTGCAAGGACTCACCTCTGTAAAGCCAATATAGTGTTTAACAGGATTTGTAAATGACTACCCCATCTTGTACCTTACACATTACAAATTATCTGTAAGCCCTCAGCCTCGAGCAGAGAACTTATGGCACAGATTCAACCACAAAGACGCAGGGGAGGTATCCAATGGTCTCGCAAAGAAGGGAACCTATTGGTGGATTAGGCATGCTGCATTATTAATGACACTTTGGATGTGTATCAACACTAAACTCAGTTGCTGGAGGAGAAGGAAACCGCTTTTCATGCATATCACCATGAGCAATGGTGATTTTAAAACAGTTTACAGAGTTTAATGGCCTCTGATAGGAAAATAACTGAGGATGGACACAGCACTGTAGTTACTCCACGATACTATCTAAATAACAGGACGTTGAAAGAAGGAAGCCTGTACACCAATAAAAAATATTACCAAAACATGCATCTGTTTTTGCAATAAGCACTGAAGTAAATACTGGAAGAAAGTGAGTGGCAAAGAAAGGATATATTTGTCTTGAATTACAAAGCATTATGTTTGGCGCAAACACAACACAAACATCATGAGCACACTCCCTCATATTTTTCAAGCATGCGGTGGCTGCATCATGTTCTCCGCCGCCCTATGCTTGTCATCGGGCAAGGACTAGGCAGTTTTTGGATAAAATAAAACAGAATTAGTTGCTTATTCCAACAGGACACTGGAGCACAAATTACACTGCAGCAGGACAATACCTAAACCAAGGCCAAATATACTCAGAGTTGCTTTACAAAGATAACATTGAATGTTACCTAACTGGCATATGCTACAGTTCTTACTTAAGATTGACCTTGAAAATCTATAGCAAGACTTGGAAAAGGGCTGCTCTAGGCCATGTCAACAACCAACTTGAAACAGAGAATTGACACATTTTTAAAGAATAATTGCAAATATTGTACAATCCAGGTGTGCAAAGCTCTTAGAGACTTCACACATCTAGAATCTGTCTCAGTAGTCTGTTACACTCAGGGTAGCAGGGATGGCTTTCAGGGACAGGCTGGCATCTCTCTTACAGGCCCGCATCAATGTCGATTGGCTGTCATGGTGGTTGAATGTTGTGGCTTTCCCTGACGATGTCCCAGGTTTCTCAACAGTATGGTCTTCTCAGAAAAGACCGTCTTCTCTCACACTGCATGCACTCCACGGTTGGTGACCCTGACGACTGCAAGGCCTTAAGAGGTGGTTGAACAGCTTCGATCTGGGTCGTTGGCCCTACTTCCAGAGTGGGAGAGATGTGCTGGCTGTAGGCATCTTGTTGACAGGCCATGACCCTGGTAGACTCTCGTGTACCAGTAGTCATCACCCTCCAAGGGCAGGAAGAAGGCTTTATGTTGGGTCACAACCTTTCTTCAACGCCTGGGCAGGTCTTGACAGTATGCATGATAGGAGACAGCACCGTATTCCTCCTCGATCCACTCCACAAAAACTCAAAGTTCGTCCATGTGACAGGACCTTTGAACTTGGAGGATGAATACTCCAAGTATCGAACACCACCATAGTCCCTTGCCCAAGAACAATAGGTACCTGCCTAAATGACTACTTGGACCCGTAGCACTCACTCTGTAGCCATGAAGTTGCTTTGAAAGGCTGGTCATGGCTCACATCAACAACCATTATCCCAGAAACTTAGGCCACTCCAATTTGAATACGCACCAACAGCAGCCACAGATGGCATTCCTATTGCACTCCACACTACTTCACACCTGGACAAAAGGAACACATATGTGAGATGCTATTTCATAACTAAACTCAGCATTCACACATATGCTCTGAGTTTCATCACTAAGCTAAGGACCTGGACTAAAAATTCTCCCTCGTCAACTGGTCCTTGGACTTCAGACGCGGGCCGCCCCGTCATGGATAAGGTAGTACAACACATCCACCACGCTAATCCTCAACGAGGGGCGTGGTCCGATCAGTGGTGTTGCTTCGTCTCCTTGTTCCGTTCACGTCATGACTGCACGGCCAGGCCACGACTCCCAACACCATCATTTAAGTTTTGCTGTGAACAGAACTTGCCGTCGATCAAGTGGACAACACCCTTCCTCAACGTGATCAAGACAAGGAGTAAGATGTGATCTACAGGAAAAGGAGGACCGAGCACGCCCGATCTCCCATA
The DNA here is from genome assembly GCF_002910315.2 of Salvelinus sp. IW2-2015. Classification (NCBI taxonomy): domain Eukaryota; kingdom Metazoa; phylum Chordata; class Actinopteri; order Salmoniformes; family Salmonidae; genus Salvelinus; species Salvelinus sp. IW2-2015. The sequence goes on from NC_036845.1 coordinate 14,808,296, forward strand.
ACGGAGGTATAGTGAGCAGGCCTTGAGAGTTATTCAAGTCTTGGTGATCCACATCACCAACAACGACTAACATGGATCAAGCACACCAAGACCCAGTTCGTGAAAGACGTCTGCACAACAACAACCCCTTCCCCTCAGGAGACTGAGAAGATTGACATTGGTGTCCTGAATCACTCAAAAGGTTGTACAGCTGGCCACCATCGAGAGCATCCTGACTGTTTGCATCACAAGCCTGGTAGGCAACCTGCTCGGCCTCGACCGCAAGGCACTACAGAGGTAGTGGTACGGCCCAGTCATCACTGGGCCAAGCTTCCTGCCATCCAGGACTCAGTCATACAGGGCGGTGGCAGGGGAAGGCCCTAAAAATGTTGCAAAGACTCAGCCACCTAGTCATAGACTGTTCTCTCTGCCTACCGCATGGCAGCGGTTACCGGAGCGCTAGGTCTTAGGTCCAAGAGGGTCTAAACAGACTTCTACCCAAGCAATTAAGACTCCTGTAATATCTATCAAATGGATACCCGGACAATTTGCATTGAGCCCCCCATTTACGCTGGGCTACTCTCTGTTTATTATCTATGCATAGTCACTTTAATAAACTTTTCTTTACCTACACTGTACGATATTAACCTGAATTACCTCTGTATCATTTAGCCTCGCTTTGTTATTTACTTTGCTGCTCTTGAATTATTCCTGTTACTTTTATTCTTTTTTGGTTTTATTTCTTAAAACTGGCATTGTTGGTTAATGGCTTAGTAAGTAAGCATGTTCATGAAGGTCTACTCACACCTGTTAGTATTCGGCGCATGCTGACCAAATAACATTTGATATTGATGAGAAGGGGGTAGCTGCAGCCCAATATGGCAGCCGGACACTGGGTTAGATCGAAATAAAATAGGCAAGGTGGTCGAAAAAAGTAGGATATCGGAACGCGCAACATGTAATTGGCACTGGAGTTTCTGTCAGTTCTTGCCATTCGAGTGCAGAGATTATGTAAGAAACGTGACTGTTAGAAGGCGATCGAAATCAACTACTTTTGGGAAACTCAGAGATGGTGTCGTGAAATCGTGAAAACATTGCATGTAAATGCCATGTTTCTTAACATTGCTTTAATCTTGGTTACAGCTGTTACATGTATCACGTTAATTGCAGTTGTGTAGTTCTAATGTGCGCAAATGTCATTTTAAACTTGTGCGATGTGCCATTCTCTAAACAGCTGATGCAAAGCTTGCGTGACCCGTCTGCCTCATGAATGACCATTTAAGGCACGCACCACCGAACCCAGCCGACTAACAACAGACACATAACACAAAACTACTGGCACACCACGAAAAACAACGGAGCAACAGTAACCACCACACCCAAAAAAACCAACACAGAAGCAACACAAGCAAGATGATCAGCCTGGTGAACACTTTAAATGCCGAACTACACACTGCTCACGAGGAAAAACTGCAAAGCGTAGGACCTGCACTTCTTGTCAACACATGTATTCAGAACTTGACTCAGGAGACACAGCCACAACTTGATATGCACGTTACGTATTTGGCAAGTCCCAGAGCATCTATCTGAGTTCGACGTCTTTCACTGACTTGCATCACTTGAGCCTATGCCACTTATGATGTGCTTCCGTTTGCACAGAAATAATGTGATCCACTTTTTCAGCATGGACACAACATAGCAGAACTGAAAATTCTCACTTTCAAAATGACATCACGTGAAATCACAGGGAGCACAGCTGAATGAAGGCAAGAAGTTCGGGAGCTGCTGCTGAGGAGAAGTTCCCAACCATAAGAAGATGTCTCTCAACATTCAGGCCTTTTTGGATCAACCTACCTCTGAGTCTGCATTTTCTCACATGAAGATAATTAAATCCAAGTACAGATCTAKTATGACTGATGACCACCTTGTGGCCTGCATGAGACCTGCAGCAAGTTGCTACAGCCATGACTATGAAAAACTACTGGCCTCCACCCAATGCCAAAAGTCACACTAAAAAAGGTAGGCAATTAAATGAGTTGCACTTATTTGTGTAAAACATGTTATTGGTCCACATTATATGTGGGTATCAAATATGATTCATAGCAGCAGGTCCATACTCAGTGGTGTGTTGCGTTTCATATTTTTGGGGGGTTGGTTTAGATTTAGAGACTGGTAGATRTCATCAGGCTGGCAAATGGAAAAAGTAGATCTGACGTCAAAGAAGGTTGGCCACACCTGATGTAACGTAACAAAATGTGGAAAAGGGGAAGGGGTTTGAATACTTTCCGAATGCACTGTATATCCAGGGAGAACCACGATTCCATGAAACAGAGGATGTTAGAATCCCTGAAGTCTCTCTGGAAGGAGATCCTCTCCCTGAGCCTGTCTACATTATTGTCCAGGGACTGAACATTAGCGAGTAATATACTAGGAAGCCGTGGATGGTATGCACTGCTCTACTTTCCGGCTACCCGGATAAAGCACTAAATAAACTTCAGTTAGTGCAAAATACAGCTGCTAGAACCCTGACTAGAACCAAAAAATGTGATCATATTACTCCAGTGCTAGCCTCCCTACACTGGCTTCCTGTTAAGGCAAGGGCTGATTTCAAGGATTTACTGCTAACTTACAAAGCATTACATGGGCTTGCTCCTACCCATCTTTCCGATTTGGTCCTGCCGCACATACCTACACGTACGCTACGGTCACAAGACGCAGGCCTCCTAATTGTCCCTAGAATTTCTAAGCAAACAGCTGGAGGCAGGGCTTTCTCCTATAGAGCTCCATTTCTATGGAATGGTCTGCCTACCCATGTGAAAGACGCAGACTCGGTCTCAACCTTTAAGTCTTTACTGAAGACTCATCTCTTCAGTAGGTCATATGATTGAGTGTAGTCTGGCCCAGGAGTGTGAAGGTGAACGGAAAGGCTCTGGAGCAAAGAACTGCCTTTGCTGTGTCTGCCTGGCCGGTTCCCCTCTCTCCACTGGGAATCTCTGCCTCTAACCCTATTACAGGGGCTGAGTCACTGGCTTACTGGTGCTCTTCCATGCCCTTCCATGCCGTCCCTAGGAGGGGTGCGTCACTTGAGTGGGTTGAGTCGCTGACGTGGTCTTTCCTGTCTGGGTTGGTGCCCCCCCCTTGGGTTGTGCCGTGGCGGAGATCTTTGTGGGCTATACTCGACCTTGTCTCAGGATGGTAAGTTGGTGGTTGAAGATATCCCTCTAGTGTTGTGGGGCTGTGCTTTGGGCAAAGGGGGTGGTTTATATCCTGCCTGTTTGGCCCGTCCGGGGGCATCCGGATGGGGCCACAGTGTCTCCTGACCCCTCCTGTCTCAGCCTCCAGTATTTATGCTGCAGTAGTGTTATGTGTCGGGGGGCTAGGGCCAGTCTGTTATATCTGGAGTATTTATCCTGTCTTATCCGGTGTCCTGTGTGAATTTAAGCAGCTCTCTCTAATTCTCTCTCTTTCTTTCTCTCTCTCAGAGGACCTGAGCCCTAGGACAATGCCTCAGGACTACCTGGCATGATGACTCCTTGCTGTCCCCAGTCCACCTGTGGCTGGCTTCTGCTCCAGTTTCAACTGTTCTGCCTGCGGCTATGGAACCCTGACCTGTTCACCGGACGTCTACCTTGTCCCAAGACCTGCGTTTTCAACTCTCTAGAGACAGCAGGAGCGGTAGAGATACTCTCAATGATTGGCTATGAAAAGCCAACTTACATTTACTCCTGAGGTGCTGACTTCTGCACCCTCGACAAACTACTGTGTATTATTATATTTGGCCATGCTGGTCATTATGAACATATTGAACCATCTTGGCCATGTTCTGTTATAATCTCCACCCGGCACAGCCAGAAGAGGACTGCCACCCCTCATAGCCTGGTTCCTCTCTAGGTTTCTTCCTAGGTTTTGGCCTTTCTAGGGAGTTTTTCCTAGCCACTGTGCTTCTACACCTGCATTGCTTGCTGTTTGGGGTTTTAGGCTGGGTTTCTGTACAGCACTTGGAGATATCAGCTGATGTACGAAGGGCTATATAAATAAATTTGATATGCACGCCTCCTGCTGTATTTAAAAAAATATGTAAATCTAGCAAAACAGGCAACTAAAAATAACTATAGACAATGTGTTTGTTGCTTGCTTATATTGCTAAATATCTAGCCAGCTCACATAATAACCAGAACATGACTGACAACATTTTGAATTTAACTGTAGCCAACTGTTATTCACCATAAAGAGGAAAATTAACACATTACAAGGTCATCATTTGCAAATGATTTACAAGTATGGCGAGCTGCTAACTTACTGTTTTAATGTGAAGAAATGAAAGCAGTGCATTGCATTCTGTCCTCAGTGTTGGCAAAAGCAATTTTGGGAGACCCACTATTGGCTCCTTGATGTGCCGCTAGATAAAATGTTGCCATAACATGTCACAGCACCAATGGCCTTGCTGCAGCAAAAGCTATGGTCGTGGCAACATACGGTGAATCTTATGTGAAAGACGTATTAGTAAGGGCCAAGGCGTGATACGCAAAACTGCCAAGACACCATTCATATTGGCTAGAACTAGTTGCTTTTCTCAGAGATCTAGATCATATCATTTCTTCTGTCACACAACGTACATGACCTGTTTGCTTGTCTTGCCGATTTCAAACCTGTTCCAGTCTTTGATGTATACATGTGGAACTCACACTAACTTGAACATTACTAAATTGAACAGCCCGTGCTAACCAACTGGCATCCTCCAACGGGCAGGCAGCACAGGGACACACAGAGTACTGATGCTTAAGTACAGACATCCATCCAAAGTACGCACAGGGATACACAGAGTACCGATGCTTAAGTACAGACATCCATCCAAGGCAGCACAGGGATACACAGAGTACTGATGCTTAAGTACAGACAATCCACCAAGGTAGCACAGGGACACACAGAGTACTGATGCTTAAGTACAGACATCCATCCAAGGCAGCACCAGGGACACACAGAGTACTGAGCTTAAGTACAGACATCCATCCAAGGCAGCACAGGATACACAGAGTACTGATGCTAAGTACAGACATCCATCCAAGGTAGCACCCCAAATGACACCCTTTTCCTTATAAAATGCACTACTTTTAACCAGGGCCCCATAGGGCTCTGGTCAAAGTAGTGCACGACGTAGGAATAGAGTGTCATTTGGGATTGGGACCCAAGCCAAGTTTCCCCTCTGACCTCACAGCTCACATTATTTCATTAAGAGAGGTATTCCGGAGCGGAGAAGGCAGGCAGGCGAAGGAGGCTGACGGGGGGAAAAAAGAAGCGTAGCTCCAACTAAACAGGAAAACGCTGTGGAATGTCTTTCCACCAAAGGCAGGGCCTCCCGCTCTCTCCCTCTGTCTGTTCAAACCCTGGACAACTCCAGGCGAGGGTGCACACGCGCTAGTACAAACGTTATACTGCTGCACTAATGACAGCATCTTGACTGGCTGCTCACATTTGTATGGCAACTGCTTGACTCTGACCGCAAGGCGCTATAGAGTACATCACCGGGGCCTGAGCTCCCTGCCATCCAGGACCTCTATACCAGGCAGTGTCAGTGGAAGGCCCTAAATATTTGTCAAAGACTCCAGCCACCAAAAGCATAGACTGTTCTCTCTGCAACCGCATGGCAAGTGTACTGATGCATGAAGTCTGGAACCAACAGAACTCTGAACAGCTTCTACCCAAGTCATAAGACTGACAAATAGTTCACCAAATAGCTACCTGAAGTATCTGCATTGACCCATCACATACACTGCTGCTACTGTTTATGATCTATCCGTTACCAAGTCACTTTACCCCTACCTATATGTACAGTACTAGTCAAAAGTTGACACCTACTCATTGCAGGTTTTCTATATTTTTACTATTTTCTACATTGTGAATAATAGTGAACTTACACTATGAAATAACACACACTGGAATCATGTACTGTAGTCACCCCCCCAAAAAAAGTGTTAAACAAATCATAATATATTGTTATATTTGAGATTCTTCAAAGAAGCCCCCTTGCCTTGACAGCTTTCACACTTGGCACTCCCTCAACCAGCTTCACCTGGAATGCTTTTCAAACAGTCTTGAAGGATTTCCCACATATGCTGAGCACTTTGTGCTGCTTTTCCTTCACTATGCGTCCAACTCATTCAAAACCATCTCAATTGGTTGAGGTCGGGTGATTGTGGAGGCCAGGTCATCTGATGCAGGAACCAAAAATCTTCAAATTTGGACTCAGACCAAATGACAGATTTCCACCGGTTTAATGTCCATTGCTCGTGTTTCTTGGCCCAAGCAAGTCTCTTCTTCTTATCGGTGTCCTTTAGTAGTAGTTTCTTTGCAGCAATTTGACCATGAAGTCTGATTCACACAGAACAGTTGATGTTGAGATGTGTCTGTTACTTTACCTCTGTGAAGCATTTATTTGGGCTGCAATTTCTGAGGCTGGTAAATCCAGGTGACAACCTCATGAAGCTGGTTGAGAGAATGCCAAGASTGTGTAAAGCTGTCATCAAGGCAAAGGGTGGCTACTTTGAAGAATATGTTGAACACTMTTTTGGTTACTACATGATTCCATGTGTGTTATTTCATAGTTTTMATGTCTTCACTATRATTCTACAATGTAGAAAATACTAAAAATAAAGAAAAACACTGTCCAAACTTTTGACTGGTACTGTACATATCTACCACGAGGACCTCGTACCCCTGCACATCAACTCGGTACTGATACCCCYTGTATATAGTCAAGTTATTACTCTGTGTATTTATTCCTTGTTTTATTATCTTTATTTTTCTCTTGTTGTTAAGGGCCAGTAAATATGCATTTCACTGTTAGTCTACACCTGTTGTTTACGAAGAATGTGTTAAATAACATTTGATTCGATTTTGAACGTCAGTGTGAGTGGGCAGTGTGGGATTACAATGGCTCAGATATATAAACCAGACTCCGACCAACACAGAGACCAAAAACAATATGACAGTCTTGCAAAACAGCCATCAGCTTGCAAAAATAGCAAAGTTCTTTTACTCAGAATCCCAGGCATGTGCATAACAGCTGACCACAGAACTTGAGATGGCTGAGAAAATGTGATGTGTGTTCCCAATAGTACCGGTGGTACAACACGCATTACAACACACCAGACAGAATCCGTCTATTCCAGAAGCATGGATACAAAGCTCTGCAACACAGTCTGCCAATGACCCTTCTCCAATCAGCCCAGGTCCGTCCAATAGGCCTGCTGGATGGATGATGAGTCAGAAACACACTGCCTCGTCTCTCCAAGAGGGATACCACATTTCTATACAGAACATGCCGTTATTGTGGATCTGTCTGATTCCTTTCCAAAGGGTCACTTGTAAAAACTCAACATCGAATTGAAAAATGAGGCTCTAGTCTAATGGCTTATTATTAACAGACTCTAGTCTAGTGGCTTATTATTACCAGGTTCTAGTCTAGTGGCTTATTATTACCAGGTTCTAGTCTAATGGCTTATTATTACCAGGTTCTAGTCTAGTCTAATGGCTTATTATTAACAGGCTCTAGTCTAGTCTAATGGCTTATTGATTACCAGTTCTGTCTAGTCTAATGGCATTATTAATTACCAGGTTTCTAGTCTAGTTCAGGCCTCTAGTATAGTAACTCTAATGTCTATTATTCCAGGATCTAGTCTAGTGCTAATGCTTATATTAAACAGGACTCTAGTCTAGTCTAATGGCTTATTATTAACAGGCTCTAGTCTAGTCTAATGGTCTATTAACAGGCTCTAGTCTAGTCTAATGGTTATTATTTCCAGGTTCTAGTGTTCAGGCTCTAGTCTAATGATATATTATTCCCAGGTTCTAGTGTTCAGGCTCTAGTCTAGTAATCTACTGGTTATTATTCCCAGACAGGCCAGTCAGGGACCCTGTGTTCTCTTGGCCATAAGAAGCCTTTATGAGTGGAGCAGCCAGTCTACAGCGTCAGGCAGAAAGCCACAGCTTAAAGACAATGGAGAGAGATAGAGATCGCTGGAGGATTGATGCTTTGGTAACGCGGAGAGCGTGCTTTGCTTTTCTGGTTTTCAGTCAGTTCAGTCAGAGTCGGGATCAGGCTGTCATCCACATGAGAGACTGTTAGGTAACAACTTCCCCCAGTCCCCACTTCCACATTCAGTGGGATACACACTTCAGAACTACATCAACAAATTATTATAACTAATGGTTAACATTGTATATACACTGTACATCAGTTATAACCAAGGCTTATAAAGCACTTGAATTATTTTGATGGATGAAGTAGAATGATTTCACTTGGTCTTATTGATCAGCCTGGGAGTAGAGAGCGAAAGCAGGACAGGATACGCCTAATGGGCCCATGTCTGGCTGGTATATAATCACAAAGAGACAGTACAGTCTGGTGGTCTAGTCTGGCTGGTATAATCACAAAGAGACAGTACAGTCTGGTGGTCTAGTCTGGCTGTATATAATCACAAAGAGACAGTACAGTCTGGTGGTCTAGTCTGGCTGGTATATAATCACAAGAGACAGTACAGTCTGGTGGTCTAGTCTGGCTGGTATAAATCAAAAAAGGACAGTACAGTCTGGTGGTCTAGTCTGGCTGGTATATAATCACAAAGAGACAGTACAGTCTGGTGGTCTAGCTGGCTGTATATAATCACAAAGAGACAGTACAGTCTGGTGGTCTAGTCTGGCTGGTATAAATCACAAAGAGACAGTACAGTCTGGTGGTCTAGTCTGGCTGGTATAAATCACAAAGGACAGTACAGAGCTTGGTGGTCTAGTCTGGCTGGTATAAATCACAAAGAGAACGTACAGTTGGTGGTCTAGTCTGGCTGGTATATAATCACAAAGAGACAGTACAGTCTGGTGGTCTAGTCTGGCTGGTATATAATCACAAAGAGACAGTACAGTCTGGTGGTCTAGTCTGGCTGGTATAAATCACAAAGAGACAGTACAGTCTGGTGGTCTAGTCTGGCTGGTATATAAATCACAAAGAGACAGTACAGTCTGGTGGTCTAGTCTGGCTGGTATAAATCACAAAGAGACAGTACAGTCTGGTGTCTAGTCTGGCTGGTATAAATCACAAAGAGACAGTACAGTCTGGTGTCTAGTCTGGCTGGTATAAATCACAAAGAGACAGTACAGTCTGGTGGTCTAGTCTGGCTGGTATAAATCACAAAGAGACAGTACAGCTGTGGTCTAGTCTGGCTGGTATAAATCACAAAGAGACAGTACAGTCTGGTGTTAGTCTGGCTGGTATATAATCACAAAGAGCAGTACAGTCTGGTGGTCTAGTCTGGCTGGTATAAATCACAAAGAGACAGTACAGTCTGGTGGTCTAGTCTGGCTGGTATATAAATCACAAAGAGACAGTACAGTCTGTGGTCTAGTCTGGCTGGTATAAATCACAAAGAGACAGTACAGTCTGGTGGTCTAGTCTGGCGGGGGCACAGATAGGGAAGCTCTGCAGCGGGCAGCTTTGGCCCACACAGACGTTGTTTACCTCTGCCATCCACCCATCCATAAAGCCCTCCTCTTTTTCTACTTTCTCTTTTCCTCCCTCCTGCCTCCCATCCCATCAGCCCCAGTCTTTCTCTGTCTCGCTTCCCCTCCCATCTCTTACCAGTACAAATCAGGCCAGTGTGGATTGGTTTCCAGTCTCATAAATACAGTGGAAGGAGTACAAGCCATAATAGGGTTTGAGGGGCGTGGCATGCAGAATATCCAGGTCTATGTCCCAAATGGWACCCTATTCCCTTCYTAGTGCACTACTCTTGACCAGYGCCCATAGAAAATAGGGTGCCATTTGGGACGCAACCTCAGGACTGGCTCCTAATCCCACAGGAGAGGTGCCTCAAACAGCTATTACCATGCAATCCTCCTCTGTCTGGTCAACCAATGAGATGGTCAGGACCAGACCACCAGAAGTGATGATTATGGAGTGGAACGTGTTGATACTCAAAGTCCCAGATGTCTGGCGTTCATTCATGAACTTGGACGTGTTGTTGAATGTCAGATGGTGAATTCTGATGTATATAATTTTGAGGTTTGGGGAATAATGACATCCAGACATAACAAATGAACCCATTCACACAGGAAGAGTTGCAGGCAAATAACAAATGAAGCGAAAGTGAGATTCTGTGCCAAATTAATTTMTGTGTGTGCACGCGCATTAGTATACAGGGCATTCAGAAAGTATTCAGACCCCTTGACTTTTCCCAAATGTTGTTACATTACAGCCTTTWTCTAAAATGGATTAAACTCATTGTTTTCCTCATCAATCTACACACAATACCCATAATGACCGAGCAAAAACTGATTGGCACCATCCCTACGGTGAAGCATGGTGGTGCAGGATCATGCTGTGGGGATGTTTATCAGCGGCATGGGAGACTAGTCAGGATCGAGGGAAAGATGAARGGAGCAAAGTACAGAGAGATCCTTGATGAAAACCTGCTCCAGAGCACTCAGGACCTCAGACTGGGGTGAAGGTTCACATTCCAACAYGACAACGACCCTAAGCACACAGCCAYYACAACGCAGGAGTGGCTTCAGGACAAGTCTCTAAATGTCCTTGAGTGGCCCAGCCAGAGCTCGGACTTGACCCAATCGAACATCTCTGGAGAGACCTGAAATTAYCTGTGCAGCGACGCTCCCCAAGAAGACTCGAGGCTGTAATCACTGCAAAAGGTGCTTCAACAAAGTACTGAGTAAAGGGACTGAATACTTACGTAAATGTGATCAGTTTGATTTTTAATACATTTGCAAAAATGTCTAAAAAAAACGTTTTTTTCTTTTTGTCATTATGGGGTATTGTGTGTATATTAATAAGGGGCCAAAAATATTGATTTCATTTTGGAATAAGGCTGTAACGTAACAAAATGTGGAAAAAGTCAAGGGGTCTGCCAACTTTCCGAAAGCAATGTGTGTGTGTCCGTCCACGTGTGTGTCTACGCGTCTTCTCCAGTTCCTGATCTCTAGAAGGTCAGTGTTCCTCTGTGGTCYGTCACTGGGAGCACACCTAACACAGACTCTCTCCTCTCTGACAATGGCAGGAAAAGGGTGTAGGAGGGGGCTGCTCTCTACGCTGACCTRATTGTTCTACGCTAGACGTGAAGGAGGGAGAATGAGGAGGACAAGGATGGAGGAGGGAGCAGGGCCAACTATTCCTTCAGCCCCAGACAGGCCTGTGTTAAGTACGGTCCCAGCACCCGGACCCCAGTCACCGACCCGAGTCCCGAGGGCTGGTTGGCTGACTGCCTCCCCTCTGAGACTCCTGCTCTGGTGCACGTAGACTGAGCGGGCCAGCCAGTCTGAGGAGACGTCTTGAGTCTAGTCCCCTGGTCGCTTTGTTCTGCAGGAAGGAACTGGAGCGGACCAGGCCGGATATGTCCTCAGTGGCCCCTGCCTGGCCACCACCGGTCAGCCGGCACATAACTCAGGTCCCCAATGACTGACTGGATCAGTAGCAGTAGCACCACCACTATGGACTGTGGGAAGCAGAGGGGTGAGACTCAGTCAGATAGCCTGGTGCCAGATCTGTTTGTGCTGTCTAGACAGCTCCTGTGGTCAATGAAGTGACAATGACCAGCAAGCAAGATCACAAACCAATCTGACTGCCTCCCCCTTGGGAAAACAACCAGAAACCAGCCAGTCCCACAGGGACAGAGGACAGGAAGTCCTAGATATATACAGTATGTCACCCTGGATCTCCTTATCACTGACTCAGACAGAGAAAACTACAATTCATCTACTATAATGTAACTTAACCACCATGATGTTTACCAACATGAGTTCAGTCTTCATTAATAAGTGAGGGCCAATCTACTATATATCCATCAGGCTGGAGTTGATGAGACCKTGAGAGTTTATGAAGGACAACAAATGGGACGATGGAAATTATTGCACAAGGACATGAGCAAACGTGCACATCCACGCACGCATACAGAAACAGACGAGCCGGCTCGAATGTCAATGAAAAAACATTGTCATCCATAGGAAAAGGAAGAACGTGWTGAAAGGCAGGCAATAGCAATACCTATTGAAATCAAATGGTACCGGATGACTTCAGCACACGGCGGCCAAGTCGCAGTCACACAAACAAGGCAACTGGATGTTGTTAGGGTATTGAAAATATATCACACCCCCAGATTCATGCAAGCATTGTGTTGACATGCTCAGAATCCCCCAGAGCATGCAGAGATATACATATCACAATCTCATGTTGACATCATCAACACGATGACTGAGCTGTCCTTCCCCATCTGTCACTATGAAAACATGAGGGCTTCCTGCCATCAGTGACTACTGTACCTCCCTGGCCCTGTCATGCTCTTTAATCTGACCTGACGTAAACAAGCGCACGCACACCTTGGCTAAAGCTTTGCTGGGGTCAGGTGGGTGTAAACTATGTCAGAAATGGGACTGAATAGAGGGAAGGGGAAGGGGCTTGACTCATCCTTAATGAAGCACGTCTCACTCCAGACCCAGGACAAGCTCCATAGAATCATCCTGCAGGAAGCTGACCCGTCTTCATAACATGGGGTGTAGAGAGGATGCTGGTTCTCCCCTATGCCCTGCCTTTCCTGTCCTCTCCAGGTACTTTTACCTAGTGGGCCTTGGTGCTGCTATTCTGGGTCTGGGCTGTCGAAGTGAGTAATTGGGGTGGGAAAGAGGGAGGTTGTGAATTAGTCTATTTCCCCAGAGTAGCCCTGGAATCTGAGGGGGGAAACATTTTCGAATCAAATTGTATTTGTCACATGCGCTGAATACAACAGGTGTAGACTTTAACATGAAATGCTTACTTACAAGCCCTTAACCAACAACGCAGTTAAGTAGTAAGAACATTTGATCATTTAAAAAAAGGAACTAGTAACACAAAAGAATGAGTATATATACAAAGGAGTAGCGGTACCGAGTCAATGTGAAGGGGTACCAATAGTTGAGGAAATATGTTACTGGCAGGTAGAGGTCAAGGTGACTAGGCAATTAGGATAGATAATAAAAAGTGACAAGATCACAACGCGTGAGTGTGGCATCAATATGCATGTATGTGTTTTGTGTGCGTGTGTGTGTGTGTGTGTGTGTGTGTGTGTGTGTGTGTGTGTTGTGTGTGTGTGTGTGTGTGTGTGTGTGTGTGTGTGTTGGAGTGTTTGTGTGTGGTGTGTGTTGAGTGTGCATAGAGCCAGTGCCAGAAAGTCAGTGCAATAAAGGGAGTCGATGTAAATAGTCCTGGTAGGCAGTTAATTAACTGTTCAGCAGTCTTATGGCTTGAGGTAGAAGCTGTTCAGCAGTCTTATGGCTTGAGGTAGAAGCTGTTCAGCAGTCTTATGGCTTGAGGTAGAAGCTGTTCAGGAACCCTTTGGTCTTTCGCAGTAGCAGAGAGAACAGTCTATGAACTGGGTGTCCTGGAGTCTTTGACCATTTTTAGGGTCTTCCTCTGACACAGCCTGGTATAGAGGTCCTGGATGGCAGAGCTCGGGTTTGGGATCCATCCATTCCTCTCCCCGACCACAAAATAATTACATATCTCTCCCGAAATCCCCCATAATCCATCTTCCTCTCCCCAAAACCCCTCCCCCATAATCCATCTCCCCGAAAAATGTAAAACAACTTTGTTGCCGTTTAATCAACATCATGCGTGTTTGATTCCTACTGTATGTTATGTAAGCCCTGACTTCAAGCATCACACACACTGAGCCACGTAGTCAAGACACACACATTCTCAAACACACACAAACACAGTCGTCGTCCCCCACACACACACACACACAGAGCTCCAGTCACAGAGGCTTAGCGGCGCGGCGTGGCGCCGTCTGCTGCTATATTTAGTCAGGTTATCAGTGAGGTAAACCTAGGGACTGACTGACTGACTGCTCCTGGCCCCTGAGAGCCTGCACGGGGATAATAGAGAGCTTTATGTGCCACTGAGACCAACAGGGCAATGGGTATTACACACACTGAATGGCACTACTGACAAACACTGGGCAACAGGACCGGCATTCCCAGGTCTCAAGAGATACATATCATCAGGAAACATGATTATAAACAGTAGTATTTCAGTCATCTTGAGGAGGTACTTTCTTTGGTCTATTTTCAACTTTTTTTTGCCTTTGAGTTTTACTTTCAGGGTCATCCGCGTCCTCAGTCAGTTCCTTCCCGTGCGTTGTGGTGTGTGAGTTATTTACAAAGCAGTCAGTCAAAGGAGATGGCGTGGTGATCACAATGAAACAATGACCTGGAGACTGGCTTGGCCTGGCGTGGGGTCATGGCTGGCTGACTGGCAGGCAGGCAGAGCAGTGACGTGGGCAGGGGGGGGGGACTCCCTGGTGGCCAGTCTGGACATGAGACCAGACAGGTGGGGGTGGAGGTATGTGTGTGTGTGTGTGTGTGTGTGTGTGTGTGTGTGTGTGTGTGTGTCTCTCCTGCCCTCCAGTGCCAACATCCTGCCCGTCAGCAGAACAGACAACCCCAGACGGGAACACTGGCACACAGTGACGTAGTCCTGTAGACATGCGAGACAGACCCACCCTAGCTGTATCTGTATCCTATTCCTGACCTGCTCCAATAATTACCCCTCTGGGATGAATAAATCTTCTTAGAATTGAATTCCAAAGTTCTACAGTCAGACAATATATATATATATATATATTTGGAAATTGGTAGGTTTTACAGCCAGAGACATTTTTCCATTTAAAAAAAAAATGTAACCTTTAACTAGGCAAGTCAGTTAAGATCAAATTCTTATTTACAATGACGGTCTACCCCGGCCAAACTAGGACGATGCTGGGCCAATTGTGAGCCACCCTATGGGACTCCCAATCACGGCCGGATGTGTGGAGCCTGGATTCGAACCAGGGACTGTAGTGACGCCTCTGAAATGCAGTGCCTTAGACCGCTGTGCCACTCGGGAGCCCGTAATGTGTTTTAAAGATCTTGCTAGAGAACAGAGAGAAATATATATATATTTGTAGTACATAGAGAAAAGTAATTTATTTAGGATTTAAGGGACAGAAAACCAGCAAYGACTTGGTCTGAGCAAGACCTTATCTAGTGTTTTATGAGAAATTATGGAACTCAAGGAAACGTACCTTAAAACTACCACTGGGCGCCAGTATTGGCCTTTTAACATGGTCAGAGGTGAATGGACAATGTTTCAACACTAGATGTCAGAGTTCACTCACATAAAGGACAAGACTATTCCTTACAATTCTTAGTATGAAGTTCCATCTTTTAGCCACCAGATGGCGCTCCCTACCATTAGTAGGTATGTGGTCTTGTTAGAAAGCAGATAGAAGAGGATCGAGACAAAGAAAGAGATTAACTCACAGTAAGGCCTGGCAGGAACTTCTCCATGTCATTCAGGTCGATGCCATCATCATCATCATCATCTTCAAACTTGCCTTTCATCATCCTGAGAGACCGAGAGATAAGGGATGAGTAGGCGGGATAGGTGGGCTCTGATTGGCTTATAACAGGYCACAATTTCTCTTCTATTCCTCACATTTTCTCTCGTCACCTTCTCAWAACTCATTGGACAAGAAGGTCCGAGGGGAGGGACCTTGGACCTTCTCCTKCAATATGGTGAGCAGGAGGTGAGGATAGGTTGTGAGGAATGGTGGTAAGACCATTTGAGCTTGAGTTTAGGTGATGATAACCCAGTACTGAGACTGAGAGGCCTAGGGGTCAGGATGAGTRTAGCAGAGGCTACAGACACCAAGTAGTAATGGAATGGACCAGCATCATCATMTTCATGTCTATCCCATAGGAGAGGATTAATGGGAGGGATTGTATGGGGCCTTCAGATCTGCAAGTGGAAACATTGAATAACATGGAAGGGTGAGGCCAGGTAGAAGGGGAGGGCAGGTAGAAGGGTTAGGGCCAGGTACGAAGGGTGGAGGGCCAGGTAGAAGGGTGAGGGCAGGTAGTAAGGGTGAGGGCAGGTAGAAAGTGAGGGCAGGTAGCAGCGATCCCATCTGCAAAGTGAAACATTGAATAACATGGAGGGTGAGGGCCAGGTAGAAGGTGAGGGCCAGGTAGAGGGCTGAGGGCAGGTAGAAGGGTGAGGGCCATGTAGAAGGGTGAGGGCCAGGAGGTTGAGGCAGAGAAGGTTGAGGGCCAGGTAGAGGGTGAGGGCAGGTAGAAGCGTTAGGGCCAGGTAGAAAGCGTTAGGGCCAGGTAGAAGCGTTAGGGCCAGGTAGAAGCGTTAGGGCCAGGTAGAAGCGTTAGGGCCAGGTAGAAGCGTTAGGCCAGGTAGAAGCGTTAGGGCCAGGTAGAAGATTAGGCAGGTAGAAGCATTAGGGCCAGGTAGAAGCTAGGGCAGGTAGAAGCATTAGGCCAGGTAGAAGCATTAGGGCCAGGTAGAGATTAGGGCAGGTAAGAAGCATTAGGGCCAGGTAGAAGAGCGTTTGGGCCAGGTAGAAGGGTTATGGACAGAACTGGGACACACTGTTTTCTATGCTCACGTCAGGAGTTCGCTGGAAGCAAACGCTTCCTTTCTCAGTAACTTCTGGCCGAAACGCTTCCTTTCTCAGTAACTTCTGGACAAACGCTTCCTTTCTCAGTAACTTTGGAACAAATGCTTCCTTTCTCAGTAACTTCTGGACAAACGCTTCCTTTCTCAGTAACTTCTGGACAAACGCTTCCTTTCTCAGTAACTTACCTGGACAAACGCTTCCTTTCTCAGTAACTTCTGGACAAACGCTTCCTTTCTCAGTAACTTCTGGACAAACGCTTCCTTTCTCAGTAACTTCTTATTGATTTAATTGACCCACTAGATGCACTCACCCCTCTCTGTCGATGTGTGGTAGATGCTTTGGTGTTCCTCTGAAGGGTTTCCTGTGGAACTGGCTGAAGTCTAGCTTTTCAGGCTGGAGGTCCCATGTCGCCCCCCTACAAAACACAACATTGGACAAGAAGATGACATAACCATCAAAATCGGTCGCGTACACATATTTGCAGATGCTACCGCAGGTGCAAAAATATGCCTGTGTTTCTAGCTCTAAAAGTGCAGTAATACCTAGCAATACACACAAATCCCCAAAAATGTATAAGTATGTATGCACATATGTATGCATTTATGTATGCACGTATGTATGCACGTATGTATGCACGTATGTACGTACAGCGGCTTGTGAAAGTATTCACCCCCCTTGGCATTTTTCCTATTTTGTTGCCTTACAACATGGAATTAAGATGGAATTTTTGGGGGGTTTGTATCATTTGATTTACACAACATGCCTACCACTTTGAAGTTGCAAAATATTTTTTATTGTGAAACAAACAAGAAATAAGACAAAAAAACAGAAAACGTTCAGGGTTCATGACTATTCACCCCCCCCGCAAAGTCAATACATTGTAGAGAGTCACCTTCTGCAGCAAATACAGCTGCCAGTCTCTTGGGGTATGTCTCTTTAAGCTTGGCACTTCAAGCCACTGGGATTTTTGCCCATTCTTCAATGCAAAACTGCTCCAGCTCCTTCGAGATGGATGGGTTTCGCTGGTATACAGCAATCTTTAAGTCATACCACAGATTCTCAATTGGATTGAGGTCTGGGCTTTGACTAGGCCATTCCAAGACATTTAAATGTGTCCCCTTAAACCACTCAAGTGTTGSTTTAGCAGTATGCTTAGGGTCATTGTCCTGCTGGAAGGTGAACCTCCGTCCCAGTCTCAAATCTGTTAGACTGAAAAAGGTTTCCCTTAAGAATTTCCATGTATTTAGGGCAATCCATTATTCCTTCAATTCTGACCAGTTTCCCAGTCCCTGCCGTGTGAAAACATCCCCATAGCATGACGCTGCCACCACGGGGTGATGAGAGGTGTTGGGTTTGCGGCAGACAGTGTTGTCCTTGATGGCAAAAAAGCTAAATTTTAGTCTCATCGAACCAGAGTACCTCCTTCCATATGTTTGGGGAGTCTCTCACATGCTTTTTGGCGAACACCAAACTTGTTTGCTTATTTTTTTCTTTAAGCAATGGCTTATTCTGGCCACTCTTCCGTAAAGCCCAGCTCTGTGGAGAGTACGGCTTAGAAGTGGTGGGCTCCTATGGATAGATATCAATTCCGATGTGGAGCTTTGCAGCTCTTCGGGTTATCTTTGGTCCCTTTGTTGCGCTCTCTGCATGGAATGCCCTCCTTGCCCTGCGTCTGTGAGTTTGTTGGTGGCTGCCCTTCTCTTGCAGGTTTGTCTGTGGTGCCCATATTCTATTCAATTGTTTTA
>NC_036845.1:14826528-14836552 GCF_002910315.2 Salvelinus sp. IW2-2015
ACAGATTATTTCACTTATAATTCACTGTATCACAATTCCAGTGGGTCAGAAGTTTACATAAACTAAGTTGACTGTGCCTTTAAACAGCTTGGAAAATTCCAGAAAATTATGTCATGGCTTTAGAAGCTTCTGATATCCATAACCTGAAAGGCTGCTCAGCAAGGAAGAAGCCACTGCTCCAAAACCACCATAAAAAAGCCAGACTACGGTTTGCAACTGCACATGGAGACAAAAATCGTACAAAAATCGAACTGTTTGGCCTAAATGACCATTGTTATGTTTGGAGGAAAAAGGGGGAGGTTTGCAAGCCGAAACACCATCCCAACCGGGAAGCATGGGGGTGGCAGCATCATGTTGTGGGGGTGCTTGCTGCAGGAGGGACTGGTGCACTTCAAAAATAGATAGAATCATGAGGGTGGAAATGATGTGGATATTTTGAGGCAACATCAAGACATCAGTCAAGAAGTAAAGCTTGTGTCACAAATGGGTCTTCTAAAATGGACAATGACGCCAAGCATACTTGCAAAGTTGTGGCAAATTGGCTTAAGGACAACAAAGTCAAGGTATGGAGTGGCAACCACAAAGCCCTGATATCAATCCTATAGAAAATTTGTGGGCAGAACTGAAAAAGCGTGTGTGAGCAAGGAGGCCTACAAACCTGACTCAGTTACACCAGCTCTGTCAGGAGAAATGCGGCCAAAATTCACCCAACTTATTGTGGGAAGATTGTGGAAGGCTACCAAAACGTTTGACCCAGTTAAAGAATTTAGAGGCAATGCTACCAAATACTAATTGAGTATGTAAACTTCTGACCAACTGGGAATGTGATGAAATAAATCACTATTATTCTTACATTTCACATTCTTAAAATAAAGTGGTGATCCTAACTGACCTAAGACAGGGATATTTTACTAGGATTAATTGTCAGGATTTGTGAAAAGTTAAGTTGAAAAGTTTAGAGTTTAAATGTATTTGGCTAAGGTGTATGTAAACTTCCGACTTCAACTGTACATTCATCATCACAAGTCGCTCTCTCTTATTTAACACACCTACCTAGCTATCAGGTTACACAATATATTTAGACTTATGGTATTTAACACACCTACCTAGCTATCAGGTTACACATATATTTAGACTTATGGTATTTAACACACCTACCTAGCTATCAGGTTACACAAATTATTTAGACTTATGGTATTTAACACACCTACCTAGCTATCAGGTTACACAATATATTTAGACTTATGGTATTTAACACACCTACCTAGCTATCAGGTTACACAATATATTTTAGACTTATGGTATTTAACACACCTACCTAGCTATCAGGTTACAACAATATATTTGACTTATGGATTTAACACACCTACCTAGCTATCAGGTTACACAAATATATTTAGACTTATGGTATTTAACACACCTACCTAGCTATCAGGTTACACATATATATTTAGACTTATGGTATTTAAAACACACCTACCTAGCTATCAGGTTACACAATATATTTAGACTTATGGTATTTAACACACCTACCTAGCTATCAGGTTACACAATATATTAGACTTATGGTATTTAACACACCTACTAGCTATCAGGTTACACAATATATTAGACTTATGGTATTTAACACACCTACCTAGCTATCAGGTTACACAATATATTTAGACTTATGGTATTTAACACACCTACCTAGCTATCAGGTTACACAATATATTAGACTTATGGTATTTAACACACCTACCTAGCTATCAGGTTACACATATAGTTAGACTTATGGTATTTAAACACACCTACTAGCTATCAGGTTACACAATATATCTTAGACTTATGGTATTTATACACACTACCTAGCTATCAGGTTACACAATATATTTAGATTATGGTATTTAACACACCACCTAGCTAATTCAGGGTTACCACACTATATTTAGACTTATGGTATTTAACACACCTACCTAAGCTATCAGGTTACACAATATATTTAGACTTATGGTATTTAACACACCTACCTAGCTATCAGGTTACACAATATATTTAGACTTATGGTATTTAACACACCTACCTAGCTATCAGGTTACACAATATATTTAGACTTATGGTATTTAACACACCTACCTAGCTATCAGGTTACACAATATATTAGACTTATGTTATTAACACACCTACACTAGCTATCAGGTTACACAATATATTTAGACTTATGGTATTTAACACACCCTACCTAGCTATCAGGTTACACAATATATTAGACTTATTGGTATTTAACACACCTACCTAGCTATCAGGTACACAATATATTAGACTTATGGTATTTAACACACCTCCCTAGCTATCAGGTTACACAATATATTTAGAACTTTATGGTATTTAACACACCTCCAATAGCTATCAGGTTACACAATATATTTAGACTTATGGTAATTTAACACACCTACCTAGCTATCAGGTTACACAATATATTTAGACTTATGGTATTTAACACACCTACCTAGCTATCAGGTTACACAATATATTTAGACTTATGGATTTTAACACACCTACCTAGCTATCAGGTTACACAATATATTTAGACTTATGGTATTTAACACACCTACCTAGCTATCAGGTTACACAATATATTTTAGACTTATGGTATTTAACACACCTACCTAGCTATCAGGTTACACAATATATTTAGACTTATGGTATTTTAACACACCTACCTAGCTATCAGGTTACACATATATTTTAGACTTATGGTATTTAACACACCTACCTAGCTATCAGGTTACACAATATATTAGAACTTATGGTATTTAACACACCTACCTAGCTATCAGGTTACACAATATATTTAGACTTATGGTATTTAACACACCTACTAGCTATCAGGTTACACAATATATTTAGACTTATGGTATTTAAACAGCCCTACCTAGCTATCAGGTTACACATATATTTAGACTTATGGTATTTAACACACCTACCTAGCTATCAGGTTACACAAATATTTAGACTTATGGTATTTAACACACCTACCTAGCTATCAGGTTACACAATATATTTAGACTTATGGTATTTAACACACCTACCTAGCTATCAGGTTACACATATATTTAGACTTATGGTATTTAACACACCTACCTAGCTATCAGGTTACACAATATATTTAGACTTATGGTATTTAACACACCTACCTAGCTATCAGGTTACACAATAATTTAGACTTATGGTATTTAACACACCTACCTAGCTATCAGGTTACACAATATATTTAGACTTATGGTATTTAACACACCTACCTAGCTATCAGGTTAACAATATATTTAGACTTATGGTATTTAACACACCTACCTAGCTATCAGGTTACACAATATATTTAGACTTATGGTATTTAACACACTACCTAGCTATCAGGTTACACAATATATTATAGACTTATGGTATTTAACACACCTACCTAGCTATAGGTTACACAATATATTTAGACTTATGGTATTTAACACACCTACCTAGCTATCAGGTTACACAATTATTTAGACTTATGGTATTTAACACACCTACCTAGCTATAGGTTACACAATATATTTGACTTATGGATTTAAACACACCTACCTAGCTATCAGGTTACACAAATTTTAGACTTAGGTATTAACACACCTTACCTAGCTATCAGGTTACACAATATATTTTAGACTTATGGTATTTTAACACACCTACCTAGCTATCAGGTTACACAATATATTTAGACTTATGGTATTTAACACACCTACCTAGCTATCAGGTTACACAATATATTAACTTATGGTATTTAACACACCTACTAGCTATCAGGTTACACTATAACTAGGTATTTTAACACACCTACCTAGCTATCAGGTTACACAATATATTAACACTAACTGCATGCTGTTACCGCATTCCAAAAGGGGGAGCTTTGGGATGCGGTAACATGTATTTGTGATGACAGAATGTGTCACAAACAGGCCCCTAGGTCCCCAAATCTGAATATCAGGCGGCATTCCCAAATCGCACCCTATTCCCTATATAGTGAACTGTTTTGACCAGGGCCTAGGGCCTCATCAACAGCAGTGCACTATATTATAGGGAATAGGGTGCCATTTGGAAAGTATCCTCAGAAAGGTGACATTCCCTTCATGTCTCTAGTGAATAGAGAAACTGAGCTAATTAAACCTGTGGCTAAAAACATAGGATTCATAAAAACATACTAGCATAAAATATATATATATCAGAAAAAACCACGTGTTCTCTGAACACACGCTGTTTGAGGGCCAGAAGACGTGTCACCAATGAAAAAAAACAGCTGGCTGATTCTGAAGAAGACGTGGCTGTAAATGAATTGAATTAAACCCGAGGCTAAGCTGTTGCGAGTGTAGTTATCTTTGTTAAAAACTGTGTGGTCCCTGCGGTTGTGTTGTTCCATCTCCTGTCTGACAACGACAACTATTCAGGGTGATGAACAATTCATCAAATGGCCACCGGACTATTTACATTGACCCCCCCCCCCCATTTGTTTTGTACACTTCTGCTACTCGCTACTATTATGCATAGTCACCTCACCCCCACCTACATGTAGAAATTACCTCAACTAACCTGTAGCCCCGCACACTGACTCAGTACCGGTAACCACCTGTATATTGTTACTTTTTATAATTTTACTTTAGTCTACTTGGTAAATATTTCTTAACTCTTCTTACTGTTGGTTACTGGCTTGTAAGGAAGCATTTCACGGTAAGGTCTACACCTGTTGTATTCGGTGCAATGTGACAAATACACTTTGATTTGATCCTATCATCAGGTTGTCTGGATAAGATAGCAACACCACAGTACAAGGATAAGACAGGAGTATTTCTAACCTCTCCTTCATATCCATCCCATAATACAATGCCATGGAGAAGGCTATTCAAGTAAAACACTCTCAACTAGCCATGTATCAGTGTGAGCAAGAGATAGAATTAATATGTAATAGGAGTCATCATCAGTGTGTGTGTGTGTGTGTGTGTGTGGTGATGGGGGCGTGAATGAGTCAACAGTGTGCATGACATACCCATGAGAGTCCATGGTGTTAGCAGCCCAGATGTCAGTACCCAGGATGTCAAATGCCCCTTCTCTGTTCCCGTTCTGAAAGACAACACACAACCTGTTACAACAGTGTATTACCTGTACACCACTATATGGAACACGTTTACTACTACAGCTGAATAGTGATCAAAACCGCTCTCTTGTCACCGTGCTAAACTTTAAAAACACTCAACCTGCATGCTAACACACRCTGACATTGATGAAGCATTAGTTAAAGTCCCCTTCAGTGGAAAGATAATCATCCCGTCATTTATTATTACTACTTGAGGAGGCAGMGGAGGCTGCTGAGCGGAGSACGGCTCATAATAATGGCTGGAACGGAGCGAATGGAATGGCATCAAACACATGGAAACCATGGAAACCATGTGTTTTATACCATTCCACTGATTCCGCTCCAACCATTACCACGAGCCCATCCTCCCCAATGAAGGTGCCACCAACCTGTGTTGAGAGGGATGGAAGTGACATTATTTCTATAAAAACATTTCTGGGACACAAATAGTGTTTAGCTGGTCTGTCAACATGTACTGTATGTGGGTAAATGACTGATGTGTTTTCCCTGTGGGAAGGAATGACATTATGACATCTAGAGTCCTCTATGTATCTCTATGGAGCAGACACACAACTCCTCTGGGAGAGACATATCCTGGAGCCTGACAGAAGAACCAGAGGACAACCCCTCTGCCCCAAACCCTGCATTAACCCCACATTACATAACATGGAACAAAACAAGGTAAGCCAGTACCATTGAGGACTTTTCATGCACTTCATATTACAGTATACCCCTCTCCAGTAAGGTGATGCATGCTAAAAGAGGGTGGCGGTTGTCCTGACGACCCCTGAMGACCTCATAGTAAATCATGTGGTGGATTTCTGGAGCAGCCACAAGCCTGCAGTAGCTTTCTTACGATCCCTTGGGACAACAGAGAGTGAAACAGGACTTGGATACATATTACTGTGTGGGACAGTGGTGGCCGGGGGAGGAAGAAACCAGACGATGCTCTCATACTGTAGTAATGGCTGGAAGAGAGCCCGTCCTCCCATTTCTTCCTCCACCATCCACAGCTGCTGTGGGGTTCTGTGGTGGTGGTGGTTGATATAAAAGCTGTAGTATGGTTTGGTAGTTACCTGTACCTTGATAATACTGTGTTTGTGGGGGTTAAGGTTGGGGACTGGTGATATAAAAGCTGTAGTATGGTTTGGTAGTTACCTGTACCTTGGCTGGCCCTCTGAACTGGTTGTTCCTCCCTCGGCTACCGGACCTGGAGCCTGAACCAGGCCTTGAACCAGAGCTGGGCCTGGACCCTGTACTGCCATTACTACTGTGATCCCACTCATCCTGCAGAGAGAGGGGGTGGAGACAGAGAAAGAGAGCAAGAGAGAGAGAAGAGGAAGAGAGAACAAAATCAATGACCTCAGCAACTCTAGAAAGCGTATCCAGAACCCTTCTCCCTCTCTCACTGTCATCAGAGAGCTACCACTAAAACAGAATGAGAGCTACACCACCAATCATCCACCTTACATCCCTACCTCCCATACACACATGACAGAGCTAGAGAGAGAGATCACCAAAAAAACACATCTCATAAGTATGTCAATTATACTAACCTCTCCTCCCCTTATCTCATTCCCTACCACACGGAGAGAGAAAGCAACAGAGCACGACTTCAATCCACTCACTTCCAACTTTACATTCTACCCTAACTCCTCGCACACACGAGTGGCAGCAGAGAAACAAAGCAACAAATCCTAACCCTCACTCTCATTCATGAATCAACTCCACTCCTACGCAAGGCAGGCTAACAAATATACCCTACCTACCAATATTCTTCAATACCCTACTCCCAGAGAACAAAATCAAATACAAATATCAACTCCACTCCGACTAGAAGCACGACGCATAACGAACACAACATCTCCTTCTATCATAATCCTCATACCCCAAATAATCAATCACACGTCCACGCTCGCAGCGAACAATTAAAAATCACTACCAACTTAACCCTCTTTCGATCCTACAAATATTCACAAGAGCTCCGTTCACTAACTAGTCACGCACTATGATGCATCCATACCACAAACACACTAGATGCAGCGTATATACCATATCACCTTACCTTCAACTCTCCCATCTCAGCCTAATGCAGGGGCACAGGAGAGCAAGGCAACACAATCTCTCCTACTTATCATTCCCATATTCCAATCACAGAAGTCGCATTCAATTACTCCTCCTATCTAGCACAGATGAGGACACCCTCCATTCATCACTACCACTACAGAGATAGCACAACATCCTCTATCCTAGCCTACTTCAACTAAACCACTCGACCGTCAGCTGCAGAGAGAAAAATTCTAATCAGCAGCTATACATCATCTCCAATTCGTCCATTCCTCGCACCTGGCAGCACGAGCAAGGCGCAGAACATTTAAACTACACCTTCCCCTTTCTATCCTACCCATAAGAGCTCTAACTGCCTACACACTGCTACCTGAGGCACGCCAACTTAATCAAATCACTAGCTCTCATACAGAAATGTCACCCTAACACCCGCTCATACCCTTATCCAACCTATCTCACACCTTTGTACTGATGTTAAGACGAACCGAAATGATAACATGATCCATACTCCCAACTCCTCTTACTGCCTATCACACGTAGACCACAACCATCCAGAAAGCGTATACCATATCAACTCTATCCCTCGCTGCTACGACCGCATGTATACCAAAAACTCACTTAACCACGATCAGATCCGCACCTTCCTACACCACTGCAGAGAGAAAAAATCAATACCATATCAACTCCTCCACTGCAGAGAGAACAAAATCAATACCATATCAACTCCTCCACTGCAGAGAGGAACAAAATCAATACATATCAACTCCTCCACTGCAGAGAGAAACAAATCAATACATATCAACTCCTCCACTGCAGAGAGAAAAAATCAATATCATATCAACTCTCCACTGCAGAGAGAGAACAAAATAATAACATATCAACTCCTCCATGCAGAGAGAACAACAATCAATACCATATCAACTCCTCCACGGCAGAGAGAGAACAAAATCAATACATAATCAACTCCTCCACTGCAGAGAGAACAAAATCAATACCATATCAACTCCTCCACTGCAGAGAGAACAAAATCAATATCATATCAACTCCTCCACTGCAGAGAGAACAAAATCAATAACATACAATCCTCCACTGCAGAGAGAACAAAATCAATACCATATCAACTCCTCCACTGCAGAGAGAGAACAAATCAACTCATATCAAACTCCTCCACTGCAGAGAGAACAAAATCAATACATATCAACTCCTCCACTGCAGAGAGAACAAAATCAATACCATATCAACTCCTCCACTAGAAGAGAACAAAATCAATACCATATCAACTCCTCCACTGCAGAGAGACAAAAATCAATACCATATCAACTCCTCCACTGCAGAGAGACAAAATCAATACCATATCAACTCCTCCACTGCAGAGAGAACAAAATCATACCATACAACTCCTCCACAGAGAGAACAAAATCAATATCATATACAACTCCTCACTGCAGAGAGAACAAAATCAATACCTATATTCAACTCCTCCACTGCAGAGAGAACAAATCAATACTCATATCAACCTCCTCCACTGCAGAGAGACAAAATCAATACATATCAACTCCTCCACTGCAGAAAGCAAAAATCAATACATATCAACTCCTCCACTGCAGAGAGAGAACAAAATCAATACCATATCAACTCCTCCATGCAGAGAGAACAAAATCAATACCATATCAACTCCTCCACTGCAGAGAGAACAAAATCAATACCATATCAATCCTCCACTGCAGAGAGAACAAAATCAATACATATCAACTCCTCCCACGCAGAGAGAGACAAAATCAATACCATATTCAACTCCTCCACTGCAGCGAGAACAAAAAATCAATACAATATCAACTCTCCACTGCGAGAGAGAACAAAATCAATACCATATCAAACTCCTCCACTGCAGAGAGAAACACAAAAATCATATCCATATACAAACTCTCTCCACTGCAAGAGAGAGAAACAAAATCAATACCTATATCAACTCCTCCACTGCAGAGAGAACAAAATCAATACATATCAATCCTCCACATGCAGAGAGAACAAAATGCAATATACCATATCAACTCCTCCACTGCAGAGAAAACAAAATCAATACAATTATCAACTCCTCCACTGGAGAGAGAAAACAAATCATACATATCAACTCTCCTGCCACTGCAGAGAGAGAACAAAATCAATACCATATCAACTCCCACTGCAAGGAGAGAACAAAATCAATACATATCAACTCCTCCACTGCAGAGAGAGAACAAAATCAATACCACTATCAACTCCTCCATCTCCTCCGCTCCTTAGCCTCCGAAGACAAGCACAGAAGACAGCTCAAAATCCTCCTACCTTACATCATCACTACCACACACTCTCTCCACTGCCAGCACCAAGATGAGGTAGGAACTTAAAAACAATCTTCACCATGCCATCATTTCAATCCGTAATGTATCCACACTCCTTCATGGAACAGCAACAATGCAAAGTAAAAACAACATATCCCTCCCCCTATCAATCCTCCTCCACTGACACCCGACGAGAAGACACACACAAAGAGCGTCATATACAATAATCCAACCCCTTCCCTTTTATCTCCATGCTAGACTGAACGCGCAGAACGCATGTAAGACTACAACAATGCTAGTGTTATGGGTCGAAGAAGACCTATTTTGTAAATATCTATGAGGGAGGAGGAAATGGACATGTAAGGGTGGTAATAAATAGAGATAGGGTCTGCGACCTGCTGCCGAGGCGCTATTTACATGATGGAATGTCTGACCACCCAAGTGCTGGCCAAGTGGGGAGGGGGGGGGGGGGCAAGTGGAGGAATGTATGAGAGAAAGAGAG
>NC_036845.1:14836577-14848511 GCF_002910315.2 Salvelinus sp. IW2-2015
ACCATATCAACTCCTCCACTGCAGAGAGAGAAACAAAATCAATATCATATCAACTCCTCCACTGCAGAGAGAACAAAATCAATACCATATCAACTCCTCCACTGCAGAGAGAGAACAAAATCAATACCATATCAACTCCTCCAATGCAGAGAGAACAAAATCAATACCATATCAACTCCTCACTGCAGAGAGAACAAAATCAATACCATATCAACTCCTCCACTGCAGAGAGAACAAAAATCAATACCATACCAACTCCTCCACTGCAGAGAGAACAAAATCAATACCATATCAACTCCTCCACTGCAGAGAGAACAAAATCAATACCATATCAACTCTCCACTGCAGAGAGAACAAAATCAATATCATATCAACTCTCCACTGCAGAGAGAACAAAATCAATATCATATCAACTCCTCCACTGCAGAGAGAACAACATCAATACCATATCAACTCCTCCACTGCAGAGAGAACAAAATCAATACATATCAACTCCTCCACTACAGAGAGACAAAATCATACCATATAACTCCTCCACTGCAGAGAGAACAAAATCAATACCATATCAACTCCTCCACTGCAGAGAACAAATCCAATACCATATCAACTCCTCCACTGCAGAGAGACAAAATCAATACCATATCAACTCCTCCACTGCAAGAGAACAAATCAATATCATATCAACTCCTCCACTGAAGAGAGAAACAACATCAATACCATATCACTCCTCCACTGCAGAGAGAACAAAATCAATACCATATCAACTCCTCCACTGCAGAGAGAACAAAATCAATACCATATCAACTCCTCCACTGCAGAGAGAACAAAATCAATACATATCAACTCCTCCCTGCAGAGAGAAACAAAACAATAAACATACCAACTCCTCCACTGCAGAGAGAGAACAAAATCATAACATACAACTCCTCCACTGCAGAGAGAACAAAATCAATAATATCAACTCCTCCACTGAGAGAAGAGAACAAAATCAATATCAATATCAACTCTCCACTGCAGGAGAGACAAAATCAATACCAATATCAACTACCTCCACTGCAGGAGAGAACAAAATCAATACCATATCAACTCCTCCACTGCAGAGAGAACAAAATCAATACCCATACCAACTCCTCCACTCACTGCAGAGAAACAAAATCAATATCATATCAACTCCTCCACTGCAGAGAGAGAGAAACAAAATTCAATACCATATCAACTCCCCAGAGAACAAATCAATACCATATCAACTCCTCCACTGCAGAGAAAGACAAAATCAATACAATATCAACTCCTCCACTGCAGAGAGAGAACAAAATCAATATCATATCAACTCCTCCACTGCAGAGAGGAGAACAAATCAATACCAAATCAACTCTCCCCCAGAGAACTCATATACATATCAACTCCTCCACTGCAAGAGAACCAAAATCAATACCATATCAACTCCTCCACTGCAGAGAGAGAACAAAATCAATTACCATATCAACTCCACTCACAGAGAGAGAGACAGAGAGAGGTTTATTATTTATTGGTATCCCCATTAGCTTTTGCCGCAGCAGCAATTCTTCCTGGGGTCCACAAAAAACTGATAGACAAGGAAAGTCACACAAATACAACGATATACAAACACCACAACTAAAATAATACAAACAACTAAAATAATACAAACAACTAAAATAATACAAACGCCACAAGTAAAATATAATACAAACACAACTAAAGAATAATGTGGGTGTATATTGTGTGTGTGTGTGTGTTAGAGTTTAACCAGTTAAACTCAGAGCGGTTGTTTTGGGCCCTGTACGGGGCCGGTGAGTTTGGGGGAAATACCTTAAAAATAAATGTTATCCGAAAATAGAACGTGACAAACCTTTTACAAAAGCTACAGGCCTTGTCATTTTGGAAATCGAACTKAAATCTTACTGCTGGCAATGTTATAAGAACCTCGCCACCCTCCCCATACAGGCCCATAATGCAATGTAGGTCAAGTCATCAAAAGTGTAAACATGTAGTATGCATGGAAAGGGTACTCCCTGATGGTCATTGTCAAGCAATCCATTTCCTTCTCCAGCCACATTACCTTGTATGTATCCTTCACCTGCAGCGTTTAGCTAGCTCCTCGTTTACAGCAGAAAAAGTGAATGGGAAAAGAGGTTTGAAGTTTCCTCACCAGTCTGCGTCTTATTTCAACAACAAAAAACTCAATAACCTAAAAGCCAATGATTGCTAAAGGCGACTTGAAAATCCATTAAAGCCATTTTGGCACAGTGACTCACTACCCAAACCAMACGAAACTGGTTTCAAGTCGCCAAGAGACATCATGTGATCTATGTGCTATCTAGTGGACAAATTGGAAATCAGACAGAGTTAGAACGCAACCATTAGGTAAAAGATCGAATATTTTTTTTGCTCAAACCTAAACTTTCAGATCTTTAGTTCCCGAACACGGGGAAATTGCATGCTGTTCATGTTAGTTCTGTATATGCAGTTAAGGGCAAGGCATGCTMCTCTGTTTTGAGCCAGATGCAGRTTTGGTAGGTTGACGACCAGTGACAAATCATTTGTCGAAATAGAGGAGAGTAAGGGACASCYCACTGTATATARCTGATGTTAGAGAAGCTTTCACTGAAGAACACTCTCTGGGTTCTTTYGATAAATAACTCTCCAACCATGTYATGGTCGGTGATGTAAAACCATAGCAAGTGACTTTATAACAACAGATGACCAATAACATCAAAGGCTGCACTGAAATCTAACAACGATCTCCACCTATCATCTGATTATCCATTTATTTTAACCAATCATCAGTCATCTGACTCAGTWGAAGTTCAGTGCCCTTCTCTATATGCATGTCAGTAGTTTAGTAGTTCTCTGAAAAAAAGCTTTGTATTTGGTCAAACACAATTCTCTCCATCAGTTTACTAGGAACAGGCAGCAAACGGATTAGTTTCACATTAAGCTTGTTTATACCTGGTGGCTTATCATTATTGATGGATGACAGTTGTTCCACCTTTCACACACTGACTTAACCAAATTCAAAACCGCAATCCTTCTCTTTCATTACTACACCTTTAAAACAACAATAGGATGGTTCAATGTTGTCATTTCACTTGAGTTTTTCCACTTTACTAGTGAAATAGTAATTGAAAGTTTTCGTTATAAATGACACATCAACTTCAAAAGAACGATGGAGATTAATTGGGTTTTCTGCCCATGATATCATTTAAAGTACTCCAAATTATTTTTCCATTGTGTTTAACGTAGGTTATCTTGGCTTGGGGGGGGGGGGGGGGCATTGGCTGTGTTGGAGAGCCAGGGCCATTCTGACTGTGTGCTGCTGAGCAGAAAGAACCGCCTTCTCTATGACTGAAACAAGTTGACTACAGTCAGTGTGCTGATCCAGTGGTCACGGTCAGTCACACACACCTCTCTGCCCCATACCCTACTACAGACCCTACTACAGACTCTGCCTGCTGGCTGGCTGGCTGGCTGGCTGGGGGATTCTAGACTGGCGTCCCCTTCCCTCCCAGACAACCGCAAGGGGAGTGACTGAAGGTAAAGTTCAATTTCGTGTCATTTGATTATTTCATCAGTGCCTCTCTCAAGTCATTTGTCAGACTTAATGCAGCCGCCTCATCCACCTCAACGACAGCCTTGGGTTACCGTGTGTGGGAAGCAAGGGTTGGAACCGGTTCAGGGAACAGAACATTAAACCGGAAAATAACAACATGTTTCAAGAACAGAAGCGGAACCGAGAAAGAAAGTGATCCATACGGTTGCGGAACAGAAGTTATTTTAAAAGTATGTAAAACGGTTAATAATGTTTTTCTAGCCCCACCAAAAAAACAGCAGCAAAGTACCTATGCAAAGCCCTCCCTTACTCACAAACGTATTCCAGCCTCGGCCTGCAAGCTGGAAATCTTTGTCAGTGTGGGTTTAGGTCACCTGTCCCTCCCCCCTCTGAAACATACTGTAGGCTACTGTACTGACGTCAGAAAATGGGAGAGAGATATTTTATTAGCTAGATTAGAATGGATTCACTTTTTCAATGCTAGTTAAGGATACTATAGGCCTAGTTATCACGTTTCACGTTGGATATATTAAATAAAATTTAAAAAAGGTAAGACGTGTTTTTAATTCTGGTGCCGCAATGCAAAAACAAGCTTGTTAGCTAGCTAGCTCAAAGGACATTCAAAGTTCCTTCATAGAAGCCACTCCTCCTAGATATAATTCTGTGGACCTAATTCAGATAATGATGTCATAAAAAGATGCCCAGGGCTTCTAGCCTGCTCCTCAACCCTCTCTCCCCACCCATAYAATTTCAGTCACTTCTTGCGCAATAGGCAACAGTTGTCTGTCTATCACAGCATGTAAACAACTTCACTGATTGGTGAAGTCATTTCATGAGCTAAAAGGTTAAACACATTATTTCACAGGTTAAAAAAGGAACAATATAAACCGGTACTTTTTCGGGGTTCGAACCAGTTCAGAACTTTATTTTGCTGGTCGGAACAGTGGAACACAAAACAAACAAAATGGTTCTGTTCAGAACAAAACAATAAATAATTTCGGTTCCAACCCCTGGTGGGAAGGGGAAGATCTTTCAGGTGATGATGGGAAGAATAATATCTCCACAGTAACAGTGGAAAAAAGACTAGGGCTGTGCTCCCCTATGCCCTGTCCAAAGTAACGCACATTATAGCTCTTGCACCACAGCCATATTAGGAGTCTCCGTAGGAGGCCGCACAATTGTCCACGCGTCGGATCTGGCGGCCTGGCGCGGGCCCGGCGCGAGCCGCCCGTATTCATTGTAAGTACAGAATTTGTTCTTAACTGACTTCCTAGTTAAATAAAATGGTAAATACACACCCTACCTATAACAGACATGTCTTTACCGGACTAGGAACAACCCAGTCGTCCACAAGACAGCCTCAAGCACTCTGTGTGCAAAGGCTTAGAAAGGGCTCCAACTGATTGGTTGAAATGAAAGTGAAGCACAAAAGCAGCAGCAGAGGATGAAGTGTGTACCCAGACGACCAGAGGGCAGACCGACTCATGTCCTGGAGCAGGCAGCAGAGGATGAAGTGTGTACCCAGACGACCAGAGGGCAGACCGACTCATGTCCTGGAGCAGGCGCAGAGGATGAAGTGTGTACCCAGACGACCAGAGGCAGACCGACTCATGTCCTGGAGCAGGCAGCAGAGGAGAAGTGTGTACCCAGAGACCAGAGGGCAGACCGACTCATGTCCTGAGAGCAGCAGAGGATGAAGTGTGTACCCAGACGACCAGAGGCAGACCGACTCATGTCCTGGAGCAGGCAGCAGAGGAATGAAGTGTGTAACCCAGACGACCAGAGGCAGACCGACTCATGTCCTGGACAGGCAGCAGAGGATGAAGTGTGTACCCAGACGACCAGAGGCAGACCGACTCATGTCCTGGAGCAGGCAGCAGAGAGATGAGTGTGTACCAGACGACCAGAGGCAGACCGATCATGTCCTGGAGCAGGCAGCAGAGGATGAAGTGTGTACCAGACGACCAGAGGCAGACCGACTCATGTCCTGGAGCACAGCAAGGATGAAGTGTGTACCCAGAACGACCAGAGCAGACCGACTCATGTCTGGAAGGCACGCAGAGATGAAGTGTGTACCCAGACGACCAGAGGCAACCGACTCATAGTCCTGGAGCAGCAGCAGAGGATGCAAGTGTGACCAGAACCGAACCAGAGGGCAGACCGACTCATGTCCTGGAGCAGGCAGCAGAGGATGAAGTGTGTACCCAGACGACCAGAGGGCAGACCGACTCATGTCCTGGAGCAGGCAGCAGAGGATGAAGTGTGTACCCAGATGACCAGAGGGTAGACCGACTCATGTCCTGGAGCAGGCAGCAGAGGATGAAGTGTGTACCCAGATGACCAGAGGGCAGACCGACTCATGTCCTGGAGCAGCCTGTGGTGCATTGCGCTCTCCTCTAACACATAGTCACTTCATCTCTGTGTGACGGTATAATCTAACCTCTTCTGTCTGCCTTTATCACCTATAGTACAAACTATTCATACTGACCCAGAAAGAACCTCAGTCACCTATGGAAAGTCTACTAATGTAGACTACTAATGTAGACTTCCCATAGGGCTGGGCGATACGGCCTAAAAATCATATCTATATWTTTMTTTAACTTACAGATGATTCACAATCTATATTTTTGCTCTAAATAAGCTTGGTTGTACAATTAAAAAGGTCATATACACTGCATTTAAAAAACATTCAGCAACAATCTAAATGAATTCAGGGCTCGTGAAATTATACCTWGGCTAAATATAAGCCTTCCATTAATAACGACATTTTATCAAATAATCACTGATCTGGCTTTSAAGTCAGTCTATGAAAATGCCRCGTTTGTTACAAATTTAACAGGAACCATGTCACAGTCACTAATAATGACTAACTTCTTACAGCAGGCACTATAGAACATGAACACAGGTCTCAACAATCTCTCACCCACAAGCCTAGCTGCTAGCGAACAAGGTAGAACAGTGTTCTGACCCCACCCTTCAGTCTGTCTCCAGCTGTTTGAACAACATGCTAGTCGSTCCACTTTGTTCACATGTTGAAATCAAGAGGCCTACCTTATTTCTCAGAATAAACAGTGYGTTTCCATTTCCTTACATAKTTGTGTTTTATGCTTATAGCTCATTTATAAAACACGGACTAGACAGCGAGTATAACAGTCTTTGGCTAAAATGCTGCTAGCGGTACCGCAAAGCCGCAAAACAAACTGAGCATCATTTTCCAGAATCAATGTTCATTGATACAGCTGTTTTACTAGTGTCRGTTCTGCGCGCTATCCGAGGAGTTGAGACATAAAGGGGTGTAGATAGAAAGGTTAACTTCACCTCTAGTACAGTAAAATAATGTTCAACGTGTTTCAGTGTCCATATGACCCATTCTGATGGACCAAACCTCAAAAGGTAAATAGAGTTGAAGCCCCTCGTCAGAGGAGGAAGATTTCTCATCTTTGTTGCTGAAAGTGGCAGGGGCTTGGTGTGTGTGTGTWAACAGAGAGGAAGAGGTGAAACAAGAGGTTWCACTCGCGACAAAATCTGTCCAAAATAAGCCCAATYTGTTTCTTCGGGCTTATTTTGGACCTAAGCTTGTCACCTGACTTCCCACCTTTGGGACAACGGCTCCCATTGTTAGAGTGGAGACATGAGCATCTCGTCATTATAWACAGATCTCTGGTGTACGTGGGAAGGTGCACAGGAATCAGCACATGAAACCTGATCTGGCAGCCCAGGTGGGGAACAGAGGGCTTACCCTGGGCAAGCAGTAGGCCGTGTCTTACACAACCACAATAAGATTGGAACACAACCACAAGTCATTGGTTGAGACAGGACATGACAGCGAGAGCCAGGGAGATGGGTGTGTGTCTCCCTGCACCCTGTGCCAGCATTCACGGTCAAACCCACTCTGCCAGGTCGTCGTGCCAACAGGCGCAGACACAAAGCCGGAGMCGGCACATGGGYGAAAGCCCACACTCTGGACTAGCACCCTGTGACATCAGAAGACACTTGTCCAATAAGAATGTTTGTTTACTGTTACAAAATGTTTTGCTAAGGTGGTGTACCCTACGAAACAGTTATACAAGCCCCTCAGGGAAAACAGGAAGTGTATTTCAGTTGCAGCATAGACAGAACAACATCTAGAGTAGAGGCATGGCCGATTAATTAGGGCCGATTTCAAGTTTTCATAACAATCGGTAACTGGCCTTTTTGGACGCCGATTATGGCCAATTACATTGCAATCCACGAGGAAACTGCGTGGCAGACTGACCACTTGTTACACGAGTGCAGCGCCAAAGGACCTTGTGGCTACAATGAGCCAAGYTAAGTTGCTAGCTAGCATTAAACATGCATTATAAAAAACTATCAAACTACACATGATTGATGATATTACTAGGTTATCTAGCTTGTCCTGCGTTGCATATAATCAATGCAGTGCCTGTTAATTTATCATCGAATCACAGCCTAATTCAACTTCGCCAAACGGGTGATGATTTAACAAAAGCACATTCGTGAAAAAAGCTCATTTGTAGATCAAACGTACCTAACCATAAACATCAATGCCTCTCTTAAAATCAATACACAGAAGTATATATTTTTAAACCTGCATATTTAGTTAAAATAAATGCATGTTAGCAGGCAATAACTACGGAAATTGTGTCGCTTCTCTTGCGTTCAGTGCAAGCAGAGTCAGGGTAWATGCAYCAGTTTGGGCCGCCTGGCTCGTTGCGAACTGTGTTTCWTCCTAACAAAGACCATAATTAATATYACAGAATTTTAAATAACATTGAAGGTTGTGCAATGTAACAGCAATATGTAGACTTACAGTTGCCACCCGTTTGACAAAAAACGGAATGGTTCCGTATTTCACTGAAAGAATAAACGTTTTGTTTTCGAAATGATCGTTTCCGGATTTGACCATATTAATGACAAAAGGCTCGTATTTCTGTGTGTTTATTATAATTAAGTCTATGATTTGATATTTGATAGAGCAGTCTGACTGAGCGATGGTAGGAAGCAGCACGCTCGTAAGCATTCATTCAAACAGCACTTTACTGCGTTTGCAAAAAGCTCTTAGCAATGCTTGACACACAGCGATGTTTATGATTCAAGCCTATCAACTCCCGAGATTAGGCTGGCAATACTAAAGTGCCTATAAGAACATACAATAGTCAAAGGTATATGAAATACAAAATGGAATAGAGTGAAATAGTTGACACGTCATAATTCCTATAATAACTACAACCTAAAACTTCTTAACTAGGAATATTGAACACAAGCTTTCATATGTTCTCATGTTCTGAGCAAGGAACTTAAACGTTAGCTTTTTTACATGGCACATATTGCACTTTTACTTTCTTCTCCAACACGGTGTTTTTGCATTATTTAAACCAAATTGAACATGTTTCATTACTTATTTGAGACTAAATAGATTTTATTTATGTATTATATTAAGTTAAAATAAAAGGGTTCATTTTTCATTCAGTATTGTTTTCATCGTCATTATTACAAACATATGTAAAAATCGGCCGATTAATCGTCAGATGTTTTTTTTGGTCCTCCAATAATCAGTATCGGCGTTGAAACATCATAATCGGTTAACCTCTAATCTAGAGTACCATGACATCCCAGGTTAGCTACTACCAATACAAAGACTATCAACCATAAACCCATGCAAATATCAGAGGTTTAGTGAGAGGGGTGTCAACTTACGACCAGCCAGTCTGGATAGATTACCAGCTGCCCAGCAACCCGCCTGGTGGAAACGCAGTTAGGCCTAGGGATGTGACAACTAGGAAAATGTTATCGGTTTTCTGTTAAAACTAAGAAAAATGCATAAAACTCAACTTGAATTCACAATGCAGTAGCGCTGCTGCCAGCAACGTTTTGGGTCTCACGGTGCGTCCCTTTCAGATGGTTAAGCATTGCACCCATACAACCATTACCGCCCCTACTACCATTACCTCGCCCCGTACTACCATTACCGCCCCCGTACTACCATTACCGCCCCCGTACTACCATTACGCCGTACCACCATTACCGCCCCCGTACCACCATTACCCGCCCCCCCGTACTACCATTACCACCGCCCCGTACTACCATTACCACCCCCCGTACTACCATTACGCCCCCCGTACCACCATTACCGCCCCGTACACCATTTACCGCCCGTACTACCATTACCGCCCCCGTACTACCATTACCGCCCCCGTACTACCATTACCTGCCCCCGTACACCCATTACCCGAGCCCCCCGTACTACCATTACCGCCCCGCCGTACTACATTACCGCCCCCCGTACACCATTACCGCCCCCGTACCACCATTACCGGTCCCCCCGTACCACCATTACCGCCCCCCGTTCTACCATTACCGCCCCCCGTACTACCATTACCCCCCCGTACACCATTACCGCCCCCCCCGTACACCATTACCGCCCCCGTACCACCATTTACCGCACCCGTACACCATTACCGCCCCCGTACTACCATACGCCCCCCGTACCACCATTACCGCCCCGTCACCATTACCGCCCCCGTACTACCATTACCGCCCCCCGTACTACCATTACCGCCCCCGTACCTACATTACCGCCCCCGTACCACCATTACCCGCCCCCGTATCTACCCATTACCGCCCCCGTACTACCATTACCGCCCCCCGTACTACCATACCGCGTACATACCTTACCGCCCCGTACCACCAGTACCGCCCCCGTACTACCATTACCGCCCCCCGTACCACCATTACCGCCCCCCGTACCACCATTACCCGCCCCCGTACCAACCAGTACCGCCCCCGCGTACTACCATGACCCGCCCCGTACCACCAGTACCGCCCCCCGTACCACCATTACCCGCCCCGTACCACCAGTACCGCCCCCGTACTACATTACCGCCGCCCGGTACCACCATTACTGTACCTACATTCCACCTCACAATGTTTGCATTTCCTCATTTACTTCACTAAGTACTGTCATACAGCACTGGAGTTGCTGTTGCTTGCCTTTCTCTGCCAACTGTTAGTGATGACGACGTAGAGGTGTGGAGTTGCTGTCAAAATAACAGATTTCTCAACTACTTGCATGTCGACTCCCGGTGTCGACTCCCATTTCTGAGTGTCAAGATTKAATTCCGCTAGGAATCAACTCATAAGTATTTTTGGAACGGYGGAGACTGATTGGTTGCTATACTACCGTTGTGTGTGGTTGCCAGGGCACCAAGATAGCGGAGAAGTTGAGCCTCGCGCTTCAACACTCTTAGTTGTTGAGGAAATTGAATCACAACGCTGTTTACTTTCTGCATTTACATCATATTGCATCATATTAAACTTCCCCTTTAGAGCCCATCATCTGGTTGGGTTATAACACGGAAATTTATGTTTTGTGATAACTGCACCGTGATTCAAATTCTGTGGGAAAAAATACTAAAATCATTGTTTTTCAGTTAGGGTTTTTTCTTAACATTAAAAGAACCTAATGTTTTTTTAAACGTTTTAACATTTAAACGTTCCCACCCCTAGTTAGGCCTACAATTTGCAAATGATGAACACTTGTCTTCATCCATCCTACACTTGGGCAGAGCTTCGGACTGAGATATGTCGTATACCATCATCAGAAATGAAATAAGTTACATTCAAAATGCATCTGCTRACTTTTAGTATGACGTTTGCTTTTGATGGTTGTGTCCTATGGGCATTTGCTATATAAGRAGACAAGTGGATACCCAATGAAACAGAAGCACTATCTGTGCTGTATGTATTTTTAACTGGAGCCATACGTTAGTAACCTRGGCTGTCATTGAGAGCTCGTTTCCACCCTGGTCAATGACAGAGTTGGGTTGGGCGGGAGGGAAAGGGTTTGGGTGGGGTATTGGACATTGGGCCTCAGCACAGCTGTGTGTAGTATTCAGGGACCCAACCTCATCCTCAGCCAGCCTGTATGACAAACACAGTCCAGATTACCAGGAACTCACCGGTTTGGTGGAGCCCCTCCCCCGTGAGGATGACCAACTCCCATCTTTCCTGTCGTTGCAGTCCTCTGTCCACTAGGTGAGAGTGAGAGAGGAGGGAAAGGAAGTTACAAAGGGCAGGAAGAGAGAATGACTTGTTTTACACATTTCTGTCCTGGTGAAATGAATGACATTTACAAATCTCTCCTCCTCCCTCCGCTTACCAGCTGGTCCGTGTGGTCCACTAATTTTAGCTTGGCTATTTTGTAAATGCTGCTCAGCTTGGAATATATCCCATGGGGTAAACTACCCCAGTTTACTGTGTATTTATGTATGGGAGCAGCCAGGTTTGGGTTTCAGTGCAATAGGAAGTTCAACAGAAGTTTTAACAGCAGCATTATCATAACCTTGATTATTTCTAGTACTTTT
>NC_036845.1:14855744-14858769 GCF_002910315.2 Salvelinus sp. IW2-2015
ATATGCTTTGTACATTTTGCATTTATTGAAGCCATGTTGGCTCTGGTTCATCACGCGCATGGGCTTATCATTACTGTAGCCATGTTGGCTCTGGTTCATCAGCCATGGCCTATCATTACTGTAGCCATGTTGGCTCTGGTTCATCAGCCATGGCCCTTATCATTACTGTAGCCATGTTGGCTCTGGTTCATCAGCCATGGCCCTTATCATTACTGTAGCCATGTTGGCTCTGGTTCATCAGCCATGCCCGTATCATTACTGTAGCCATGTTGGCTCTGGTTCATCAGCCATGGCCCTATCATTACTGTAGCCATGTTGGCTCTGGTTCATCAGCCATGGCCCTTATCATTACTGTAGCCATGTTGGCTCTGGTTCATCAGCCATGGCCCTTATCATTACTGTAGCCATGTTGGCTCTGGTTCATCAGCCATGGCCTTATCATTACTGTAGCCATGTTGGCTCTGGTTCATCAGCCATGGCCCTTATCATTACTGTAGCCATGTTGGCTCTGGTTCATCAGCCATGCCTTATCATTACTGTAGCCATGTTGGCTCTGGTTTTCAGCCATGACCTTATCATTACTGTAGCCATGTTGGCTCTGGTTCATCAGCCATGGCCCTTATCATTACTGTAGCATGTTGGCTCTGGTTCATCAGCCATGGCCCTTATCATTACTGTAGCCATGTTGGCTCTGGTTCATCAGCCATGGCCCTTATCATTACTGTAGCCATGTTGGCTCTGGTTCATCAGCCATGACCCTTATCATTACTGTAGCCATGTTGGCTCTGGTTCATCAGCCATGGCCTTTATCATTACTGTAGCCATGTTGGCTCTGG
Organism: Salvelinus sp. IW2-2015; assembly: GCF_002910315.2. Lineage (NCBI taxonomy): Eukaryota > Metazoa > Chordata > Actinopteri > Salmoniformes > Salmonidae > Salvelinus > Salvelinus sp. IW2-2015. The sequence goes on from NC_036845.1 coordinate 14,856,581, forward strand.
TTCATCAGCCATGCCCTTATCATTACTGTAGCCATGTTGGCTCTGGTTCATCAGCCATGACCGTTATCATTACTGTAGCATGTTGGCTCTGTTCATTCAGCCATGACCCTTATCATTACCGTAGCCATGTTGGCTCTGGTTATCAGCCTGGCCCTTATCATTACTGTAGCCATGTTGGCTCTGGTTTCATCAGCCTATGCCCTATCATTACTGTAGCCATGTTGGCTCTGGTTCATCAGCCATGACCTTATCATGACTGTAGCCATGTTTGGCTCTGGTTCATCAGCCATGGCCCTTATCATTACTGTAGCCATGTTGGCCTCTGGTTCATCAGCCATGACCCTTATCCATTTACTGTAGCCATGTTGGCTCTGGTTCATCAGCCATGACCTATCATTACTGTAGCCATGTTGGCTCTGGTTCACTTCAGCCATGGCCCTTTATCATATGTAGCCATGTGGTCTGTTCATCAGTCCATGGCTTATCTTACTGTAGCCATGTTGGCTCTGGTTCATCAGCGCATGACCCTTATCATTACTTGTAGCCATGTTGCTCTGGTTCATCAGCCATGGCCTTATCATTACTGTAGCCATGTTGGCTCTGGTTCATCAGCCATGGCCCTTATCATTATCGTAGCATGTTGGCTCTGGTTCATCAGCAGTTGACCCTATATCATTCATGTTGGATCTTAATCTTTAGCCATGACCGTTATTATTACTGTAGCCATGTTGGATCTTACTCTTTAGCCATGACCGTTATCATTACCATGTTGGATCTTAATCTTTAGCCATGACCGTTATCATTACTGTAGCCATGTTGGCTCTGATCCCTTTCAGCTTTAGCTAACCTGTGAGATGTGGGACTGGGGCTTGTTGTCTCCGTCCAGGTCTGCCTCGTTCTTATCTCCCAGCAGGCCTTGCACCTGGTACTCCAGCACGTAGCTGTCGATGAAGCGCTCCAGCTCCTCAATCTCCTGCGAGCGCGTGCTGCCAGCCTCTGAGGACGCTGACGCCACAGACGAGTTCTCCATGGCGACCTGCTGCCTGTCACCTGGCGGGGGAGGGAGGGAAGGAGGAGGGAGGGACCTGCAGAGAGAAATGGCGTATTTGTAAACAAAACAAAACCAGGCAACAACCTCTCCACATCACTTCACCATGTTGAGTCAAGAAACGTTAAGTTAGTGAGTCAATCAGATATAGTAGGATGTTGTTTTCATTCATGACAACGTACCTTCAGGAAAACAGCTAAGAAAAGTCAGACTAACAGGAACGTCAAATCAACACCCCGCCCATTGACTAGAGGGCAGTTGTGTTTCCATCTCAGGCAGTTGTGTTTACATTCCAGACAGTTGTGTTTACAATACTCTGCCAGCAGGGGAGACATTGTGTTTACATTCCAGACAGTTGTGTTAACAATACTCTGCCAGCAGGGGAGACATTGTGTTTACATTCCAGACAGGTGTGTTTACAATACTCTGCCAGCAGGGGAGACATTGTGTTTACATCCCAGACAGCTGTGTTTACAATACTCTGCCAGCAGGGGAGACTTTGTGTTTACACACCAAACAGCTGTGTTTACAATACTCTGCCAGAAGGGGAGACATTGTGTTTACATCCCAGACAGCTGTGTTTACAATACTCTGCCAGCAGGGGAGACTTTGTGTTTACATTCCAGACAGTTGTGTTAACAATACTCTGCCAGCAGGGGAGACAACATCACTGTGTGTCTTACATTCCAGACAGCCTGTGTTTTACTAATACTGCTGCCAGCAGGGGAGAACACACTGTGTTTACGAATTCCAGACAGACTGTGTTTACAATACTCTGCCAAGCAGGGGTGAGACGCGACTGTGTTTTACATTCCGAGACTAGCTGCTGTTGTCCCACTAAGATATACTCGGTGCCAGCAGGGACCAGACACGATCAATGTGGTTGTAGCAAATTTGCCTAGACAGAGGCTTGTTATTTTTATTTCTTCATTCATTTAAGAATAACCCTTAACATAACAAAGTGGAAAAAGTCAAAATTCCCCCACTTAAAATTAAAAAAAAAATAAAAATAAACCTGTCGCTCCCAAACTCACTGATTGATAGGCTTCTCCCCAGCCCTAAGGGGATGACACACTGTGTTAAACATTTGCCACGACCTCCTTAACAGCTGCAAATGCCACTGTTTAACAAAATATGACGC
>NC_036845.1:14858869-14872843 GCF_002910315.2 Salvelinus sp. IW2-2015
TGGAGCTTCTACCACACACTCACTCTGGCTCTCTCTCTCTCTGCAGGGAGACAGGGAACTCCCTCCCAAGGCCTCATAAAACTACCAGAGCCTATTGGCCCCTTCACTCCAGGTGCTATGTCAATAGCATACTGTACTAATGTAACACAGTTTACGGCACTGCATTGACGTCACCTTGTCCCATATAGTGCCTATTGTGGTTACACTTTCTTTTGTCAGTGATTCACCTAGTTTTTGTCTTAAACACTACATGGTGACAGTGTAGTTACATAATAGCCATTAATTTATTTATTTGGGATTTATTTAAACCAGCAGCTGTAGGCTTACCATTTGCTAGTTAGTCCCACAAATTGCCCATTTCTACTATACACTCTTAGCGGATACTAGGCAAATATCAGCTGAAACAGGTCTGTAAAATAATGAATTACCCACATCTTTCCCTTCTCTCAGAATGTAAGTAGGTTCTGGAGTCTACCACTCTGGCTGTGAACCAATCACAGCTGATACGAGAGAACATCAGGCAGATGATTGGCAATGTCATCACCAGGCAAAAAGCTGCCCACGGTACTGTCAATGAAGCTCTGGTGAAGAAAATAGCTGAGACAGTCACTCTGAAGGTACAGCATGGGACATACGATAGTATTTAACATTTAAAAGTCAAAATAGTAAAACTCTCATTCTCTCGCACAGCAAAATCTCACAATTATGTCCGCAGCCTCCAGGCTGGCCACTTTCCGCTAACAGAGGCAGCTGAACTGCATTCGTCACAGCCATGACAGAGCACTGGTCAGTATGTGAGTGGAACCATCTGTAGGCTTTGTCATGGATAAGAGTGTGCATTGGAGATGGTGTCTGTATCTGTACTTATTTGGTAAAGAAAGAGCCACTAATGTTGGTGTAATAATGTTGTAGTGGGTGACTTCACTACTCCACCCCTAACTTATTATGTTGTCATGTGTTTTCCAGGGCCCTGAGTACAGTGGGGATATACTTTCCAGAGAGAAACTGAACAGGGCTATAGTAAACGTTTACCACAGACACCCTGGGACCCAGTTACCTGAGGCTGCTCATCTCATACAGGTAACTAACGGTCTTCCTCTAAAACCGAACATGATTGACAATCTTTCTCTTATATTATGTACTTGGCCATTTTACTGTAGTAGACTCAAATTTCTGTGCAAGTCTTCCAATGACATCAATGCATGATTTATGCATTGTTGAGTTAAGTGCTTGTTCTCATGTTAGAATTCAGCCCTCTGAGTCTTGTGTTTTTCTCTCAGGGTAGTTCTGTGTTGAGACGCTGCCTGCTGTCCTCTGAAGAGGAGCTCTCCAGGCTGCAGGGCACATGTCTGCAGCTGGTGGACAACCTGCACGGCAAGAGGGCCGCAGAGCAGGTGGACTCTGCTGTGTTCAGGCTGCCCACTTTCCTCCAACAGGGATTGTACTAAACTCATTATGTAGTGCATGACTCAATTCATCTTTCTTCAATGTTTCCTCTCTCCCTTGGTTCCTTCTCAAAAATGCATTGGAGGAGAAGATCAGAGGGAAGAAAGATATAAGGTTCCTCCCCTCTGATCTTCTCCTCCAATGCATTTTGAGAAGTAGATGAGGAGAGGAATCAAGGAAAGAGAATAGCCCCCATCTATAGTTGTATACAAACGGCATGTGTGTGTTTTATCCTGGATATGAAGTGAAAGAGGGACCAATGTGCTGAAAAGGGACCATTTAAACAAGATGATTAGGAAGGTATGTTTAACCTAGTCATGTGTGGCATCCCAACTCTCAATTAACCACATTTCTGCATTACACCATTAACGTGTACTTGAAATAAACATAAACAGTATTTCTCTGCAAACTCAGCCCCATTGCTTATTGTATGGGAGTCCCTTAGAGCAGAAATGTGCATGGGTTTCATTGGCCTGTACTTGATCTCCTTGTCATACTGCCATTTTGTACAGCTTGGCATCTATAATGCGAATTGAATATGTTCAGCATAGACTGCATTAGAATCACAAACAGTGTACTGTTTATGTTCAACTTCACCTGTGAATAAATGTATACTGTTATAAAGTCCAGTCTCCATCGCCCCCTCCTCAGTCCGAGTCATAAGACTGCAAGTCACTTGACAGTCCTCCCTCTAAACTTCATGTGTTTCATTAAGAAATAAGGGATGATTCAATAAGCCTCTTCTTTATTGAGTGGTTACAGAATCACTGTATAAAGGCCCTCTATACACGGCAAAGCAGTACTGTAGATACCAGCAATATATTTGTGTATCTTCCTTGCAATACACACTATTTAACTGAATACTCAAATAGTTTGTTTCTACTTTAGTATTTATGCAGATTCCAGTGCAAACTTTACAATCAGCCATGGCGAAGAAGTGACTTCAGTCTTATCACTGGGCGGCTAATGTCCTAATTGAATCAGATGTTTTGGGGTGGGGAGATGTTTGAAGATACTTAAGGTAGTATCAAGGAAAACGAGAGGCTATCTTCAGATCTGTGCAGACGATGCATGAAGAGAGAGAAGACTAAGGGTACTGGCATAATACCATAAGTTTGTACAGACGCATCCCCAGAAAGGACTATATCAACACATTTGACTGGATAAGAGAAGGTTGCAACAAGTAATTGTTTTTTTAGATGATCATTTATCTAGACTAACTAGATAACGAGAAGACAGAAAGGTCGTGAGGAGCTGGGAAAGCAGTCAAATCAAAGGGAATACAGGATATTGTCTTTGTTTGGAGAGAGACAAAAAAACAAGTGATGTCGCAGCTTCTATGCCATCTGCTTTTACTGTGTCTGGTACCATCTGTGGGTAAGTGGAAGAGAAAGGAGTTAGAAATGGAATGCTTATATTGCAATGTATCATATACTGTGTTTGTGTGTGTGTTTATGGGAGAAGCTAATTGCTTAATTGGTGTTTAGCTTTGTACATTGACTTGTGCATTATTACATTAACAGCATTGTTTAAGCCCCTCCCACCCATTTCCCTCAACTGTCCATCATAAGACTTCAGCTTCTTCCTCTGAAAATCTTCACTGGCAATATTACCTATTAAAAATCTCTACTATCCTTCAGTCCCTGTGCCAAACTTTAGTTTTACTTTGTTCTTAGCGTAATCAATATCTTTCTCTTTCAGTTCCTCTGTTTTGCTTCACCTGTGTCTTCCCTGCCATCTCCCCACTGGACTGTATCAAGTTCCCTCAGAAGTGTCCTCCAGGTCAGCTATGTCTGTCCAACAAAGCTGTGGGGAAGCGCGGTGAGAGCTCCTTTAGTTACATACATTGTGTGTGTGTGCCCGCATGTTTGTGATTGAGTGTGTACAAATAACACCATTAATGTAACGCTAACTCGGTCATAAACACCTTTAATCTACAGGAGAGTTCAGTGTGACGCTCTACGAGAAGAGCTGTGTCCTCTCCGCCCTGTGTGGCCTGACTGGTGAGAAGTACGCCATGGGCCTCAACTTCACCTTTASCAATGAATGCTGTTCCACCCACCGGTGTAATGGGGCCGCAGCCCCCTCTGCCTTCTACTGGACTGGCTCTGCTCTAACTCTCCTATCATTCACTCTCTCACTGTGATTTACCCATCTTTAAATATAATGCTACTGCCGCTAAATTCATAAGGAAACCATGACCACATTGTTGGCCAGCGTCGTCGAAACGTTTCAGATATAAATGTGATGAATAGAGCTGGCATGATTCCTTGTTCTAATTGTCGGAGAGGCATGTTTGTTATACATACCGTATTTCTATCTGTCCGTTCCAAAACGTTGTATTCTGCTGAATTTAACACATATGTGTGCTTTCTGTACATTAAATATATTCTCCATTGAACTGACTATTTTCTAGAGATGGGCAAACACACACATGGTTTTTGCTCAAGTAATGTAAAAATAATGTGCTTAACACTTATTTTACATCTAGGCATATAATTAACAATATCCCACATTTATCTGTCATGAAAGTTGAAAATGAGAGCTAACAACGTACAAAGCATTCACTGTATGGATAATAACTTGTCTGTATATAATCTATAATTGTCTATTTGTATTTTCTTCATTTTTATAGGCCCTGACTATTTTTGTCTAGTCTATAAAAACGTATAGGCAGGCATAATCATCTATAATATTATAATATCCAATTTATCTAATATTTTCCCTGCAGTTCAAATGGCCTCGGTGGCACGAGCGTTGTGCGACTAGGTCTCCAACAGGTGTTTTTGATTCTGGCTCATTTTGCAAGGAATATTGCGCGTTCACATTCTAGTTGGAACTAGGAAACTCGGAAAAATTCGATTTGCCAACTGGTTGTACACGTGCGGTGATCAACGAATCAGCAAGTCGGAAATGTCTAAGCTTCCTAGTTCCGACTAGTATTTGAACGCGGCATACGTATGGATATGAATTGACGCAGGGCCTGATTTTGCTCGAGTTATTGTACAATTTGGTACATGAATATAGATATGTTTTATATTTTCAACTTGGCCTTTTTGTTCCTTTTGCATTCTCTAAGAGCAGAGGGAGGCTCAAATGAACGCCAGTCATTTGTGAAGGTATTACTCACCGAAGACTCGCCGTCTTACCTCGAACTACCTGTGTTCCAGCACTCAAGGGGGCCGCTGGTAGACAAGGAACATTTCTCTCCAGTCCGTGGAACTGGACATGAACAATTACCGGATAAAGTTAGGAAAATACTGATCCCGGTGTACCCAACACAGAAGCCCGCTGGTCCAAAAAGTCAAGCCCGCGAAGTGATAACACTTTGTAAGATCAACAAGATGTTCGTGCAGGTAAAGAAAAATATTTTGGGCTCCGGGGGTTCACCGTCTCAACTGACACTCGGAACATGTCAAACCAATAAATCTACAAAAGATTCCTTCATCTTCGAATACGACCTCGGCCTCTGTGGGAGCAAGCGCTCGGTAAGGTTTGTCAGCATTCATAGGCCTACATTTCCCAGAAGTACCTTGTTGATATTGACATAGGCCTACTTATCTTCAATAAACAGCTAGTAAATAATCGTGTGGCCTACTCCAACACTCTCCGATATGACCCTCCGAAGCTCCAAGGGCCTATCAGACGAGCTGCACCATTCACCTTGCAAGTTGTCTGTCACTTCAACAGGTGACTTGCAGTATTTACACAATTTTATGATGGATTGATGTTTACCTTGAGTTCATGTCACTGGAGGGGTTATCATTCCATACAAAGAAAAGGACATAAATGATAGCAGGTTGGCACAACATTTAAAAGTTGATTCATAGTCGATGCCAATTATTTGCTTATTTCTTTCCAGATATCATTACTCCTACAAAATAGGCTACATGCTGAACGTGGTACACAAGGTCTCTAAACCAATGAAGAACAGAACTCGTTCCATGCTCACTGCACGTAATGGTAGGGTATAGATGAATCATTGATCTACAGTAAATGAGTAGTCCTCATGTTATAGAATGTACTTAAATGAGCCCTCAGGTAATTGAAAGATCTGACTACTCATTCTCTCTCCCTCAGCTCAATGGGAGAGACTTGCCCCATCCGATGGATACTCTATGGGAAAGCCCATGTACTTTCAGGCTGAAGTGCCTTCCCTGTCTAAAGATGGACGTCTCTATTTCCTCTCGTGTAATGTGACCATTAAGCAGTCACACTCCTCTACGCCTCACTTTACTGTCATTGATAATTTTGAGTAATGTAGACATATAGTATGTCTACAGATCACTTCTATCAGTATCATTTGCACAGTACTTTGCTTTTAAAGAGGCAATCTGTAGCTGAAACAATAACAAGGAAAATCCCCGCCCATGTTTTGGCAAAAGTCTGAAGGATGGGGCTGGAGAAATGTAACCACTCTCAAATTCATAGAGCGAGCAATAGATGCAAGTACTGCCCATCTGTGATACCCAAATGATAGTTTTGGGTTCTGATGTTGTACCACAGTTGAACTAGGCTCATGCAGCATTGATAAGTTATATTCTTCAAGAATATATGGGTATATATCATTCATTTATAAATCCAAAGATGAATGTAGCAATTGCAGATTGYCCCTTTAAAAAAAAAAGGAACTTCTTGGATTTAACAGTAATCTATTTTCTGCTCAGGTGCATGGTTGAGAGCAGAAACAACAGTGGCTCCAGATTCATCCCATATAAAAGGAATGTTGTGAGGTTTACCATGGATGCTTTTCTGTTTCAGGGAATGACAGCAGGGCAGGTATGTTAAGGATGCACTCCGTTCGTAATATGCAACAGTAACCATAGTCAACTGACCAGTAGTTGAACTTGAGTGCTATGCCCTCGTTAGATTTCCTATGCAATACATGGCCTTCATCAAGCATTATGACTACTGAGCTTAATCTTTTTCTTTCCCTTGTCTATGCAATTAATTTTACTGAGGTCCTCTGACACTACATTGCATTGGAAGAAGTATGTACATAAGTATGCAAACTGTAGATTCTGTGCCACATTTGAATCAGCTCGAGCCGCCTCTTCAGCCACAGCAGCTCTACATGCACTGTGCTATGTCTGTGGGGAGGTCTGTCCCCTCTTCAACTGCGAAGGCCTGCACCTACGATTCCGCAGCAGGGGGGTAAGCCCTGCTAATACTGAAGCTGCCTGATACTTTATCCATATAGGCCCTGCAAAAGATGATAGAAAACCATGAATAATAGAAACAAGACTCATGTTGCTCTGACATGTCTTGGTCTGGTCCTATCAGATGGAAGGAGCTGTATGGAGCTTCTTCAGTCTGCTCCTGTTGTGAGTCCACATGTAGCTCTGCTGTCCCCTCTGGTGAGTACTGTGCCTACAAGTGTATCTTTGCATTTACTTACTGTTGGGTTTTGGGAGGTTGTTTTGGTCGAGTACTTTTTTGCATTTGTAAAGATGGCCTTATGATATGAATAATTTTTATTTGGAAAGCCATTTTCAAACATTTACACACAAGGCTTATTAGCCTGTCACCATCAATGAGTATCCATTTATTCAGTCTGTGTCGGTGAGGATGTTTGGCATCTAACTCGCTCTGTGTACTCTAGCCACCACCAAGATGGTCACCAGCAAGTCGTGGTCGGTGGAATACAACACAAAGCCTGCTCTGACCCAGGAGGTGACGACAACCTCACAGCCCGAGACCATGGTGGAGGGGCAGTTAGGTGTGAGGCAGGTGGAGAGACTTAAAGAGAGACCTGTGAAGGGATTTGCTGTTGTGGAAGTGGAGCAGGTCTCTGAACCACACAGAACATTCGAGGAGTTCTTTGGTGTGGACAAATAYACAGCAAGTGTGGTCACTGCCCGATGTTCATGTCGATAATTCACCTTGGCAATAAAACAAATTACTGATACACCATCTAGTTAATATTTTTGTCAGTTAAAATTATCAATGGTTTGGAGAAAAGAAAGGAGACCAACTCAAATATACAAGTTCCTTTTATTAGCATTACTACAGGGGTAAATGTTTTATTGCTACAATTGTATGACACATTCTGTACAATGATACGTTTACAAATGTTAGATCAATGAATATAGTAATTGCGATCAAGACCTCATAACAGTTTTAGCACTTCCCACAGTCAGTGACTTTCCCCTTTAAGTCCTTCAATGACCTCAATGACATATTAAACAAAATACTTACCTACTTGAAAAATGTGGTTTTCAAACAACTGAATCACAGGCTATAATATGAACAAATTCTCAACCTCCATAGTTGAGAAATTCAAGAAGGCAGAACCTTCATGGCTATCCCTTGGTCTCTACTAGTCACCATTGCTTCTTCACATTGTTTACCCTCTCCCTTTTGCCTATCTTATGGTGCCTCTGCTTGAAGATGTGACGTGAGCATTATTGTCCATTTTACATTCTGTACTAACAAAACTCGCATAGCGTTTCAACCTAATTTAGATGTAAAGACCAGATACATTGTGGATGGTATCTTGGATATCAGTCTGTTTCAGAAAGCTCTGCCATCCAGTCTAGTGCAAGACACCCATACCTCAATAGTATGAGCTCAGGTGGGAGTGAGTCCCCGGGTGCCTTGGCATGGGAGACCCCGGATACATTGGGCTGGTTGTTGAGTTCCAGTAAGTTGTAGACGGCCCGAAAAAGTTCCCAGGGGACACGGGCATAGGGGCGGCATGTGTGTTCATGAAGTTCATTTTTGGCTGGTGGCTGTGGTAGGGCTGGGCATAAGATACCTCAGTCTGATACTTAACAATGCCCCCTTCTCCGCCGTGGCTCTGGTGGGCCTGTGAGATGCCCTGGAAGTCAAACTTGTAGGCGTAGCGCTTGCCGTGCACCTTGGTCATGATGTTCTTGTCGTAATAGTAGCGAAGGGCGCGGCTCAGCTTGTCGTAGTTCATGTTGGGCTTGCTCTTGCGCTCGCCCCAACGCTTGGCCACCTCGTCCGGGTCGGTCATCTTGAACTCGCCGTTGGTGCCCTCCCAGGTGATGATGCTGGAGTTGTTGCTGTCCGACAGCAGCTCCAGCAGGAACTGCCACAGCTGGATCTGTCCAGAGCCTTGGAAGAGAAACGGGACAGGGGTGAGGGGAATGGATGCATCAAAGGGCTGGGTTCTGTTAAAGCGAGCAAGATCTGTTTCTGAAATGCTTCTCTTAAGAGTATGATTGTTTGTAGATTAGTGTAGTTTTATCCATATACACATTTGAATTTTTCTGTATTTGTATAGATAAGTATTTTTGCTTGAATATCCTTATCTACTATTGTGTGATTTTCATTTCATTCTTTATGCGATCTGCACAGAACACCGTAAGAATTATTACTGTGAATCATTGTCATTTTTATTTGTGTCAATTAATCCCGTAGGGATAGTTTGCCAACTGGCAATTTGACACAAATACAATTACATTTATTCACATGCAGTTTCATTCATGCACCATTGCTATCTCCTTCTCGTGGACTATTTTGCTATTGTCATATCAATCTATGTCCCATGGGTGTCTGTGAATATAACTTGCATAAGAGATACCACCAGGATTCTAAATACATTTTCAAGTTTGAACTATTTCTGCAAATGTGACCTTTTTCACTGTGTGTCATGGAGAGAGACAGAACGTGGGTGGACCAGGCAGAAACCTACCCACAGGCCTGTGAGCGCTGGGGTCAGGCAGCCTGTATGAACTGTGTTTGCCTGTTCGTTTCTTGGAGTGGAGGGCCTGGCCTTCTGTGAGGAGATACAGAATTAATTCTGTCAAACAGGGTCATTCTGGTTAACGGGAGACAATAATTAAAATGTTTCAGCTTAGTTTTGCTGAGGGTGAATGTATAATGCTATCGTCTAGGTGGACATTTTTGTCAATGTGTCATCCCAGACCGGGAATGTACGACTTAATTGTTCTCTTTTTAAGGAATCCCTCTGTTCTCCTATTCAATCTATTTGAGTGTTACAGTTCATGACACCAAAGCAGACAGTGTAAAGGCCACATTTGTCACCACCTTTTTGGTTCACCAGTTTAACATGGTGCATTATGGGATATGCTCTCACCTGGGTTGGCTAGACGACTGCTGATGGGACCTAATGCTTGGTATGGGTCTGCAAGGAAATTAAGGGTTTGAAAAGTTAGATTGTTTTATTAAGACATTGTTGGCTTGACTATGATACAAAGGTTATACCAGTGTTTCAACAAACTAGGATCAGGAAACGAGAAAGCAGTACAGATGCACACCTTGCACACTTCTCGGTGGAGGCTCTGTGACTCTGGTGCTGTGTTGGTGCTCCATGGGAGAACCTAAATCATAAACAACATGATGTATTTATCAGCATAATGCAAACATGTCAACAAAGTTTCTCTGTTTACTCTTAGTTTGCTCTATCAGTATTATTCCATCTTGAACTACAAAATGCTTGACTTAATGAATTTATTCTCTCCACTGTGAAACGCTGTAGTACTAATTTCTAGAACTAATATCTTGATACAACTATTAGTATGAATCTGCCTTAGTGCACACAATAAATGTAAAGCACTGAGAATGAGATGTGACGTCGGTTATTGTACCTTTGGGTACTGGAGGTGGCATTGGGTTCGATGGCCAGCTGTTCCTTCTGCCTATCTCCTCATAACTGTTCTCTGCTCAAAAAGAACGGAGGGTGAGACGAGGCATCCACAGGAAGAAAGTTCAGAGAGGGCTTTTAAGCATAGAGGACAGACAGGGTGGCAGGGTAAATCCATCACTTTTTGACAGCTTCTTTTTTGATTTAAACAAAACTTTCCATAACATTTTTGTACATGGAAGAAGTAGTCAGAAAGTGTATTTTTGGACCTGAATGCCAAAACATTTAGGAGATAAAGGTGCTCAAAGTTGACCCATTTTGCATACTCCACCATGAGACATCCATGTCTTCATCACTGGAAAGGATAAACAGTTGAGTATGATATCAGTTAAAAGCTTATAAAAAGGTTTTTCAAACTGTTTTCAAATAAATTATAAAACATTAAAAAAAAAAAATATAATGATGGACTTTTTTACCTTTAACGTTAATTATCTAAAAATGCGCAAACTGTTATTTTCTTCATATATGCATATGTTGTAGCTTAGACCCTACTTTATATCATCTTAGGTTTTTGTGTTGTGCCTGCCATTGGTTGAGACATAACATGCTCTTTAATACAGGGTGGGTGTCATTTCAATCGTAGAAATGGAATGGACCTATATTTCAACATGAAACAAATTGGAGTTTCAGCATTTTTTTATAATTTATGTTTAAGGTTAAATTACATTTTTATTTTCAAGAAAGTATAAAATAGTTTGACAACACTATTTGTAAGCTTTTAAATTAGAGCAATCTCAACCGTTTATCTGTTCCATTGATTAAGACATGGCTGTCTCATGGTATGGTGGGGTATGCAAAATAGATCAACTTCGAGCACCTTTATCTCTTGAATGTTTTTGCATTTGGGTCCAAAAGTAACTTTCTGGGCACTTAAACAATGTGCAAATGTATATGGAATGTTTCATTCAAATCAAAAGGGGGGCTGTCAAAAAGTGATTGAATTCAAATGGATTTACCCTGCATTTTTTCACAAACACAATCATGGTCTCAATAATTGCTTCTATTTCACCAGATGCATGTCCGATTACTTCGACCGACAAAGTTATAAGGATCATTTAGTTGCTAATGTTAGCCTGCAGTACCTCAGAGGGCCTTCAACTTGACATACTACATGAGAGGGGTCAAAACTGAGCTAGCCTGCAACATTTCTTTTTTATTTTACCAGGTAAATTGACTGAGAACACATTCTCATTTTCAGCAACAACCTGGGGAATAGTTACATGGGAGAGGAGGGGGATGAATGAGCCAATTGTAAGCTGGGGATGATGGTATGAAGGCCAGATTGGGAATTTAGCCAGAACGCCGGGGTTAACACCCCTACTCTTACAATAAGTGCCATGGGATCTTTAGTGACCACAGAGAGTCAGGACACCCATTTTAATGTCTCATCCAAAAGACAGCACCCTACACTGGGAAATGTCCCCAATCACTGCCCTGGAGAATTGGTATATTTTTTAAGACCAGAGGAAAGAGTGCCTCCTACTGGCCCTCCAACACCACTTCCAGCAGCATCTGGTCTCCCATCCAGGGACTGACCAGGACCAACCCTGCTTAGCTTCAGAAGCAAGCCAGCAGTGGGATGCATGGTCACTTCCCAGAGTAGCTCAAACTGCACATGCAATGTTTCCAAAAACTCCTCCATGTAGCAAGATGGTGACACTGAAATGATACTTCCTGATCATCAAATGCGCCACTGAGCATTCCCATAGGAAACAATGGGGTATTGTCATCGATGGCTTCGTCCATATTTTTTTTACATGCTATGGAAGGAAGCCCATAAATGGAGACTCAAAAAGAGTGATTTGAAGCAGCCAGAAGAAAACAGACAAAGGAGAGCTGAAGATGGTCCAGTATTCCTTGGGGTGAGTGTCCTTTTGTCCGGGCCACCTCTGCTGCCATTAGATTGTCAATTGTGTCCCAAAGTGGGGCCCATACTCCCCCATTTTCCTCTGCCGGTGCAGCTGTTTCCTGTCTGAAACTGACTGTTGAGTCGTGGACTCGTAATAGAGTCATCAACTCAGGGAAACGCTCCGCCAAGAAACGTTAAAGCACTCTAAACTATGTAATCTGAAATGGCAACTCAACACTTCATTTTGAATCCATTAAATGAGTGAAGTATTTGATCTGCCTCTGAGAGAGGTTTGAATAGATGATTCCTGCCACAAAACCCCTCCATTTTACTCCCCTTCTCATTTTAAGGCAGTTTATCTCAATGCTTGCTAGCTCCAGGTTCTTTATGCATGCAGTTTAAGGATTTTGCACTAAGTCACTATGTTCTTGGTAATGAGTTGTGAAGTTAATTGTCTTACCTGATTTAACCTGTAGTCTGGGTTGTTGCTGTGTGTTGTTGGTTGGAGTTGTGGGGTAGGAGAAAGTAGGGCTGCCTAAAAAGAGATTCAAAGAAGGTTACAAAATGGATACATAGATCAGTTATGTCCTCATGRAGTATYAAAATAYTCAWATGAAAASTTTCTARGAGTSCCAGGCCGTAACCCTTACTCTGRCGGAGGTAATTGAGGTGGCCGAGCAGGATGTCRGTGTTGTAGGCGGACGTGAGGRGCATCATATCCTCCTTGGTCATCTTGCAGAGGGCCTTGCCCTCCAGTGTGTGGAAGTGCATGATGTCCACCTCCTCCAGGCTGTACTCCTTGATGGCCCAGTCCAGCCACTGGCGCACATGGTCCTGGGTCCACACCTCAGGGTCTGGGACCAGGAGGAAGAGGAGAAGGAAGAGAGATTGGTAAGTCGGGGTAACAGGAGGTTGTTGTAACTCACACAGACGCAGCATCTCATAAAGTTGAGAAGTTACTCTTTTGTTTTCTTCTCCTCAAATTAAACTAAATGTATTTTTAAATGTACAGTAAGAACCCAAAGATTACGTATGGACGTCATGAATACCCCAAAATATCAGACAGTAGTATGGAGACGCCTAGCCTCTGTCTGTACCCTAGGGCAGGGGTTCCCAAACTGTTTTGCTTTGTGACCCACCAATTGAGGTGTCTTTTGAGTCGCGACCCACCAAAAGGGGTGAGCAGTGAAAAAAAACAGACACAAACAAAATAATAAGTAAAACATATTATCTTAGCAGCGGAGAGAAAATGTTGCAGTTTCAAAGCTAATCTCCTACATTACATTTTGACATGGCTTTTGCTGTGTTCTTATGCTCAAACATTACAAAATCAATGGGGGCTGATTGTCTAGCTTTTATTCAGTTGATTGTTAATTTTCAAAGGTTATAGGCTGCTATTGAAAAATAAGTAGGTCCTTTATATTTTCTACATACTTTCTATTTGGTTTTAGTCGTTTAAGTTTACACTGAAAGCGTTTTTATCCAGTGTCACGGAAGTGGGTCCTGACCCAGAGTATGGGAACCACTGCCCTAGGGCAGGGATCATCAACTAGATCATCAACTTTTTTTTTCTTGAGAGGATGGTCAGGGGGCTGGAACATAATTACAAATCATTTGACCGCAAGATGCCCAAACAGATATATTTGATTAAAAAACCTTGCTTACATTTTTATATGATCACTTATCTTTATATTATGTGTGGGAATACTTTTTAACAGATTTCCAAAATGTAAATAACTTGTAGCTGATTTGCTGGTGTTTTTACAATTTTTTATGTCCAAAAATAAAAAATACTGTTATAAATGTTTTTGTGCTCAGAAATTGGGGGGGGTGGGGCCCAGCCCTAGGGTCTTCATTGTCCTTGTTTAACACAGCTGTGATGTAATATCCGTGTATTATCATGGCCACTAGAATAACTTGGCCTGTGTGACTCAGGCTAAGAATCAAACCTTGTAGTCTTGTCTATTAATTGTAAAGATGTAATACACCTAATGATGTCTAATGTTTGGAATGTCATCTTAGGTGGAATCTCCCAACAATGACTCAT